>NW_017566848.1:235349-411628 GCF_001661335.1 Babjeviella inositovora NRRL Y-12698 | reverse complement strand
AGAAGACGCTGGCTTGGAAGAGGACGCTGGTTCAGAAGAAGATGCTGGCTTGGAAGAGGACGCTGGTTCAGAAGAAGACGCTGGCTTGGAAGACGAAGCCGCTGGTTCAGAAGAAGACGCTGGCTTGGAAGAGGATGCTGGTACAGAAGAAGCCGCCTTGGAAGAGGACGCTGGTTCAGAAGAAGCTGGCTTGGAAGATGGGGATGGAGTTGGCTCCAAAACTATGACATTAACCTGACAGTTACCAGAGCTAGCTGGTTGGGTGACAGTGGTGGTAAAGGCACCAGTCCAGGTGGAAGTAGAGATAGAGGTCAGGAATGGGTTTTGAACCACAACAGTCTGGGTAAGATCAGTGGTAGCAAATGGAAGAGTGCTAGTCACGGCTTGGCTGCCAGTCCAACAGCTAGAAGCCGTCACAATGGTGCCGACTTGACCGGAAGAGCCACCACTGCCGGAAACTACGTTGTAGTTGACTTTAACAGCAGTAATCTTAGGAGAAGAGTCACCTTGGCATTGGATACTTTCGTAATAGGTAATCGATTGGGCATTGCCTCTGTTGGCGTCAACAAAGACTCTTTCACCCGGCTGGAGATTGGTGTAAGTAACAGTGACCAAGTTGGTGGTACAAACAAGCTGAATATTGTTAGACGAACCAAAGGTTTCTGGGAAAGACCAAGCGTTGATCGAGTTAGAGGTGTAGGCAAAAGTGTTGGAGCAGTCGAACCCACCATCTGGGTTGATAATTTTCAACTCACCCAGCTCGATACCACTAGAAGGACACTGCTGGGACAACATGTATTCCTGACGAACGCCAGTTGGAAGGTTGTGGGAGTAATAGTTCAAAGCAGACTTCCAAGAGTACTTACCAGAGTCAAAGGTTACAGGAGCGGTCAAGCTCTGGCCACCAGACTGGCTCCAAGTAATAGTGTTAGTACCAGCGGTGTAAAATTTGGCGTCAGACAAGTCTGCAGAGTTAGCACTACCACCAGCACCAAAAGAAACGGAGAACGACAAGGTACCAAAGACTCTGTCGACACCGGTGATGGCATTAGCAACAGTACAGGTAATGATAGTCGTCCCAGTGGAGGAGCCACCGGCGACACCCTTACAGGAGGCGTAATTAACACCGTCAGCGGTCAAAGGGAAAGTGGTAGCACTGACCATACGGTAGGTGTGTGGCATAGTGATGGTGAAAGTATCACCTGCAGCGACGGAGCTGTCAAGCGACCAGTCGAGAGAAGCCAGCCAACCGTTGAAAGGCATCTGCTTTCCAGACTGGTTCAAGTCGACGGTCTGCTTCAACGAGAGATTGCTGAAAACATTAGAAACCTCGGCAGCGGCGACCGACTGCAAAAAGAGGAGGGAAAAGGCAACACTGCTAAATAACTTCATCGTGTGTTGGATGTGGCTAATCAAAGTTCACCAATGAAAGCTCTAGCGGGACTGCTGGCTTTATATACGAGCCTATTTCTGGTTATATTATTAGAAGCAGGGACCTCATAGGGGATATTTGGTATACTTGAAACTCATTACTGGAGTGAAATGCAGCCGAGCTTCACGAGGCGCCCGAGAATATCGATTAGTCCAAGCGAGAGCTTCTGCAGCAGCCCACATATCCAAGCTATATGCAAGTTTCTCAGGAGAGTTCCACATATTTCGGCTAATAAGGAGAGAAATCGAACTAACAAAGCTCGAAACGTCGGTTACTTAGGCGAAGTATTTAGGGGCACTTGTACTTGGCGTTAAATCTTGCATGGTCGCTTACGCAGGTATTATGCCCCTCCTACGCCTCAGGTTCCCAATCTGGACGCAAGCCCTGGTGTCCATGCAGGAGAAGTGAGGGTCGCTGAGAGACGGTGAGCCGAGAGCCAAGCAATGGCAGCTTCCAGTACGCCTCGATATTTTGGGATCGCATTGATTCGCTGCATTTTGTTCCTTCTATTGTTCCGTGAGGTTCAATTTACTCGCGCCTGCGAGGGTCCATCAAAGTCCATTTGTTTAAATAGCGGGCCAAAGCCGCGTGTGCCGATACGATTTGCCGAGGTTATTTTTTTTTTGGTAATTATCTCATACAACAGAATACTGCCTGTATGGTTGCTATGGTACTATTGTTGCACCTTTCTAGAATTCATTAGTCCGCTATTGCGCAACTGGCACCTCGCGCCGCTCACCGGAATGCACCGTTAATAATGTAGCTCAGTGAATATCCTGATTTGGTCAAATGCGGCGCTCCTAAACGGGCTTTCCTTGGCAGTCCTAGGAGGTTGAAACACTAGCCTTACAGGATGGCTAGAAGCCTTCCGTTTGTTTCCTCTACACGACACCACTACACATGCCCCCTTCTCCGTCTGGACATGTGAGGATAGTGTTTACGGGCAAACTTAAAACTCTGGAAATCGAGATACTCAATGTCAGAAATGATATTCTTGATATCTCGCCACCTTTAAGATCTTTTGGATCTGTGTCAATGTAGAGTCTCTGCTCCTGGGCTGCACTGTCAGAAAGAGGTATATAACGGCGAGGGGGAAGCGGCGTTCGGAATGAGCTAGGGGGGACTGCGAAATGTTTGATCGCCGTTTTGAGACCGGAATGGTAATGTAAAGCCCCTGGGCGCATCACGAGGTTAGCACGACTAATGTATAAATAGCGTAGAGCTGGCCTATGGTTAGACCACCTACTAGTAAGGTAGTGTATACAACTGTGCCTGCGAAACCGCCCCATGCAGCACAGCCGTGTGATTGTATTCCCCTTGGTATAAAGGAGTGAAACGCAGGCGAATGCCCGTGGGCTATAAAATCCGCTAGGCTGCGAAAGTACATAGGCGTACCTCGTGGAATTCCTGCTGTACATATACTGACGACCAGGCGTATGGTAGATTTAGATCTGTCAAAAGAATAAAAGTAGCCTCGCCATTCGTTATCGGGAACGTGAGCTCATTTGGACGTCTCGAATATATAGCTGCCCCACTCATCTATATCCATATATACACATGCAAGTTTAATACCTTTCGTGGTTATTAGCCTATGCGGCTTGGATCGCTATCCACTCCTATATGCCCCTTGTCTCCACTGTAAATTAATCCAAAGTATTGGTGGTATTTCTATTAACAGCAAGACTAATGTTTCTTAAATTAGATAGCATGCTTTTCACATTAAACCCTTAAAGAGAATAAAGATTATGACCCTTTATGTATTTTGAGGCGCCGATACTATCCCGTTATCCGTGCACAAATGACAAGTGGGAGTCACGACGCGATATGCACAAAGGTCAAACCTTTAGCCCTATATTACTGGTGCTGGTGTCACACAACCTTGAAGCATATATACTTTTGTTGGCTTTTCAAAGATATGGCTAATATTAGCGATTGCTTGCAATGTCTGCAAAGCAACATGGGATTAAACTATATATCGTATGTATAACTTGAGCTATATATTAGTATCCACCTTAAAATAAGAGCGTACATATATATATATATTATATATTATATATTATATATTATAACAAATTACATAAGCAAAAGTACAAATACCTAGAGTATGTTTCAGATGTTTTGCCAATACCCATCTAACTATATCGCTGCAAACTATACGTCTGGGCTCTATACCTGCTACTACATCGAAAATAGGCCAAGCCTGCAAGTTTCACTCAACAAATAAAAGGTAGAGAGGAGGACAAAAAAGTTAGCGGTGAGACAGTCCTTTTAATCTTGCAACTTCTAGCACAGAGAACCATAACTTTATATACGAATGTTCTGGTTTATATTCCTGCCGCTCATACCATACCAAACATAACTGGCTTACATCATACCAGTCATGCCACTCGTGTCTGCCAGATAGCTATAACTGGCGTACGTCATCCCACAAAGGTGAAATCGCAGGCATTCTGGCACACTTACATACCATGCCACTGACGTCGCATTCGGTGTTTAACAAACAATAATAGATAAAAATATGACTAAAACACACCTACACAACTTGTCTTCTGGACTTATCGCCGGCTGGGGTGTAGTTCTTGCCCTTCTGGAAGGCACTCTGGGCTTGGTGGCCGCCGGCAGCGAGTCTCTCATTTCTCTCGGATAACTGGCCAATCTTTTCAGTCAAGGTCAAGGTCATCTCTTGCAACTTGGTCAATTCGCGGCCCTGGAAGACGATGGAATCGGTCTGCTGGCTCAAGGTGGCGGCAATTTCGTCGTTGAAGACCATCTTGGAGACAACGGCGCACACCTCCTCGGAGGAGAGCTCAAACACTGCGGCAAGGTGCGCAATGGACAACTTGCTATACAAGGTTCTAAAGGTGAACACATAAGTTCTCAAGCCCTCGACCTGCAACTTGGTGCGCATCATGGCCTTGAGCTCCTCGGCATCTGGGAAGAGGTTCCAGATCTTGATCGCACACAAGAACTCGTGCGCCTTCTTCCAGTCGCCCGCCTGCAACGCCTTTGCGGCGTGCAACACGTGATCGCGGGTATTCTCCGGTGGGCCGGTGAAGTACTGTCTGTCGTAGAACTCCAAGGAACGTCTGAAAGACTTGGAGGCAGTCTTGCGTTTATAGTCGGATGCCTGGGCCGCGATCTGGGGAATCTCGAGCAACATAGAGCCGGTCATGAAAGCGGCCTCCAATAACTCGAGGTTGGTGTGCATGTGGTACGGCAACAATCTCTGCTTGTCAGCGGCGGTGGTGGTCTGGCTGAACTTGGCGGTGCCCTGACCCAAGAGCTCTTTGGAGCGCGGCGACGTGGCAATCTCCTGGAGGACCTGCTGCGACTCGGCAATCAAGCCGGCGCGGAACGCGCAAAGCCCCAATTGCACTAACGCGCGGTTGAAGAGTACCTGCACCTGCGGTTCGGACGTGTGGATGGTTGCCTGGAGGTGCGAGAGAAGGAACATGTCTCTGGCCTTGTAGTACTGGTTGTTCTTGGCATAGTAGTAGATATGCGAGAGCATGGCGCGCTTGCGGAAGACCGAGTTTTGCGTGTACAATAAGGAGCACAACGCATCGACGAGGGTGTCCGCGTCCGCGACACGTGGGGCAACGGTGGAGTTCTGTGCTTCAGGAATACCGCTCCACGCCTGGGCCTCTGCCGCGGCGATCAAAGATACCGGCTTGTAGTAGATGTGGTCGAGACGGCGGAGCACGAGACGCGCAAGCTGTTCACTCGTGCGTGCGGTCGCCTCCGCATAGAGCTGTGCGCGCACAAGCAATGCATACACACGCGCCTCGTCCTTAAGACGGTCGCTGTACTCGGCCGCATGCGAGTCGATGCTCTGTAACGAGCGCGCGAGCTCGTCGTCAAGACGTTCCACGAAACCACCCGCAGACCCCAAGATCTCCTTGACCCCCGCGGCATTTGGCAGCGGCTCGGTCTCGAGATTGTCGGTGGCCTCCGCAGTCTCCAAGAGCGCAACAGTGGCGGCGTTGGTCTCCAACACATCAAAGAGTGCATTGATATCGGCTTCCGCCGCCATCCACTGCTCGAGTGACATGTAGGCGGCGTTGGCAGAAACGTCGAAACGGATCGGAATCATCATCAAGTAGACGGAGATCTGCTCGAACGGCGTCTTGGCAAGCTGGGCGAGGTCCTCCAACTCTTGGATCTGCTGGAAGCGGTCCACGTTCTTCTTACCACGCGTCTCAGCGATGGTCTGGAGCGTCGCAAAGATGCCACTAGACGCGGCGACCGCGCGCACAACGGGAGCGGCCTCTTCCGCGTCGCCGCCCGCACGGAACGCATCCACACGCGCCTGGAACTCACGCACCTGCTTCTTAACCCTCTGGCGGACCGTGTTATAGGCACGCGACTCGGACGCGCTCATCTTCTTGACATCAGTCTGCGCAGCGATCGCGTCGTCCAACGCGGCGAGCGCCTCGACGTAGAACGCCGGCGTCGCAATGCTCTGCTGCTGCGCCTTGGTCAATGCGCGGCCCAACTTGTCAAAGTCAGCCACAATCTTCACCCAGTCGCCCGCAGCCTTTGCGGCGTCAATCAGCGCGATGCAGTCGCGCATCTCATCCATCAACTTTTCCTTTGAGGACTTGACCACTTTTCTGCCTTCGTCATCGCTGTCGGAGTCAGAGGCATCTGTTTTGAGGAATGCCTTCTTAAGAAAGTATGCTGGGCCCAGGGCCGACGGGCCGTCATCTTCGGAGCTGTCGTCAGCGTCGTCGAACTCAGAGTCCGACTCGAGCGATTGTTCTTCTTCAGAGGAAGAAAGTTCTTCTTCGGAGGAGGAGGTCAACAAGTCCTCTTCTGAAGAGGACCCAGACTCAGAATCATAGCCAGCAGCAAAGAAACGGGACATGATCAATGGGCTGTTGGGGGAGTGAATTATAGAAGGTGAAGAAGCAAAACGAGTGTTTGATATAGCGTGGCGCGAATTTTTCCACGAGAATTTTTCCGGGACCAGAATTACCCGCCAAAGATGTCGGTCGCGCACGACTGAATTACAGCGCTTCAAGATGCCATATGGCTTGTGCTTATACTTTTGGATAATATATTGGCCCTATTAATAATTATAGATGATGCTCTGTTTGGTTTAGAATCTTAGACTAATACATGTTGGTGGATGTCATGGTCCAAGTTTATTATGTCTCCTTTTGTTGGATTATGGAATTTCCAGCGAGAAGCTTCTGCGCCACAGTGTGGTCGCAAACAACAAGATATGGCGGTAATTAATGGCATCGCACCACGGAATATGCATTAATGGGGCTATTTGCTAATAGAGGGGTGGGAGTGAGTTCTTGACAATTTATTTACGATCGAGATTATATTAACTATCGTCAGGACATGAACAAAGGGTCCTCTTTGTTTTAAGGAGGCACGCCACAACTACCAGAACCGGCAAGGCGTGGCGGGTTATGAGATATACGATAGTTTCTCAGTGATATCGCATGAGTTTAATTGGTCTACTTTGGAATAATAGAGGGCCATTAATGAGTGAAACTATTATAAAAATCCTGCATTTCGCAATGTGGTTATCAAGCGATGCTATTTTAATAAATAGGGGTATTTTCACTGAAGGGCTCCTCTGTGCCACAGCTACCAAAAACAACGAGTCTGAGACCATAGCCACTAGTGTCTAGATGTAACACTATTTCCCATGATCTGCTTTCGCGGGAGCAGTTCGATAATTTTTTTAAATACATTAATGTTTTATTTTTTTTAGATTTAATGTTGTCTCGGATATGAGCAGGCGTTCTGTCTACGGAAACTGGCGGATAAGCCACCTTACAATGCGGCAGTCGTGATATTGAAAGGTTAAGAAAATTAAGAGAATAGTGCCAATCTAATCTACCTGGATATTCTGGGAATTCGTTTTAAAGCCTTTTATCTGCAGCATTACTATAGCATGCTGTTTTGCTCTTTCTACTACATGCCTTGGCTCTGCTATATGTTTCTAGTCACAACCAAACAGACTGCTGCGCCACCTGCGCCTCGGAAGAAAAAAAATATATTGAAAAATACCTCTTATCAGTGACACATCCTACACACCAACCACCATTTTCTCATGTCATCCCGCCCAAAGAAAGTTGTCGCACCGTGCGAGTTGTGCCATGCTAGAAAACCGGTCATGAAGAGACCGAAGACACTTCAGAAGTTGTGTAAGGAATGCTTCTACCATGTCTTTGAGACGGAGATCCACCACACCATAACCAGCACCCAGCTCTTCCATAGGGGCGAGCGGATCGCCATCGGGGCCTCTGGCGGAAAAGATTCTACCGTTCTTGCACATATATTAAAGACCTTGAACGAGAGATACGATTACGGGTTGGAGTTGGTGTTGTTGAGCATCGACGAAGGCATCAAGGGCTATAGAGACGACTCTCTCGCCACCGTCCAGAGAAACAAAATCCAGTACGACATGCCGTTGGAGATTGTCAGCTATAAGGACCTCTACACATGGTCCATGGATGAGATCGTCAGCTGCGCCGGGATCAGAAACAGTTGCACGTATTGCGGAGTGTTGAGACGGCAAGCGTTGGACCGAGGTGCCGCGAAATTGGAGATCAGGCACGTCGTTACCGGCCACAACGCCGATGATATGGCAGAAACAGTGTTGATGAACTTGTTGAGAGGGGACACTGCCAGGTTGGAGAAGTCCTGTGCCATCTTGACCCAATCTTCCGGCTCCCCCATCAAGAGATCCAAGCCGTTCAAGTACACATACGAAAAGGAGATTGTTTTGTACGCCCACTACAAAAAGCTTGATTACTTCAGCACCGAATGCACCTACGCGCCTGAAGCGTTCAGAGGGACTGCCAGAACGTTGTTGAAGTCCTTGGAGGCCATCAGGCCTAGCTGCATTGTCGACATCATCCACTCGGGTGAGCACTTTGTGTTGCGAGAGAAGAAGAAGAGAACGGCACAGTACAAGAACGTGAAGAAGACTGACGAACAAGAGATCAATGCCGATGGGTCCGTATCTTTGAGCAACGGCAAAAAGGAGTTCAAGGACGGTAATCGGTGTGAGAACTGTGGCTACTTGTCATCCAACCGGATTTGCAAGGCCTGTGTGTTACTAGCCGGGTTGGAGGCCTCCAGGGCCAAGGTCACCATTGAGAACGATACGACTGCTGATGGGGCCGCCAAATTAGGCAAGGAGCTCGAACAATTGAGCTTTTGAGTACAAGTTTAGTGAATAATACTCTTGGTTTAATGTAAACTTCATCTTTGGTGTAGACTGTATCTGAGTCAATGGCTAGAAGAGTAGGTAGAAGGAACAAAGAGAGAGGGGATGAATGAGATATTTCAAGTATTGAGGGTCCACCTCAGGCAGACATTATAGTCGAGATGTATAAGGCGTTTTACCGAGATTACTTACAATGGATATGGATTTACGATCGGTAGACTACCTCAGAATTACGTATATTTTAGATTAAGGCAGGGGAATTGGACAGGCCGTAGCCCCTGAAAGAGCCCACCAAGTTTTGAACGGATGCAACATATAATCTGGCTACTGAGGATCCGCATTATGCGGCCAGAACCTGTCACTAATAAATTTAGGACCTTTTTTTCGCCAATAATAATATATTGTTGTATGTCACAAAAATGCCGAAGGATACCATGGCCTAGCGATGAAATGTGGCAGACTAGCAGTCCCCGAAGTACACAAATACGTGCATATGCCACATGCACAAGGGGAGCAGCGTCTAGCTGGTATCCCTTTTGTATCCCAGGACTACACGCTTCTTCAAATCCCAAGACTTCTAAAATGTATAAATACAGCACACTGGCCAACTAGAACTCGATTACATTACACGAGTACGAAGCAGTCATTCCAGGTCCCTCTAATGTCAGAAGAAACTCGTACCAGAAAACGTACGCGAATTGAAACCTTCCTGAATCATGTTTTCAGAGTTGCGATCCTTCCATGGCTACTTCTCGGATTGGTAGTCAATTGGGAGTACAAGTTCCTTTGTCAAGGACAGAAGAGCCTCACCAGAGCAATGAGGTGTGGCTTAATGCGATCTAGAAACCAACTGGGAACCATCTCCCCAACTCATACTTCTATTCGAGATCTTAGAACTGCGAATTCAAGTTCGATTGATGATATGTGGTTGGCAAAAGAAGCTTTACGAGCAAGGCTTCCCCATAGAGAAACCCATTTGACCTTAAATGAAAAAATAACCCAGCGGGTACTCATCATCCGAGGTACACCAGTAAGATCTGTGACAGCAATGTCAAATTTCCTTCAGAGCCGAAGAGCGGAGGTCATTAATTTATGGAAATATTCGGACTATCTCCACGATCGATATGTCATTCATGCTCCCATTTGTGTAATGCGAAGGCTCAACCCATTTGAGCCGAAAGCAATACCATATGAGTCGCGTCACGAGCGTACGCCAACTCCAAGAGCTTCTGACTCATTTCCAGCGGCGGAGGAAACCTTGAGACCACTACAACTACTTAACAGGTCTATTCGAGAAACAGACATGATAAACCCAGTGGGATGCCCGTTCGGAGAGCTGGTCTCTGATGGTCCAAAGGAGGCTTCTTTCAGGTCTGTTAGATCTAGGCGAAGGATTATATCGATTGTCCCCGAAATTATTGACAGAATGCCGGAGACCGAAACTATCTCAAACTCGATGCCTCAAGGTTTGAAGCTCTATACGGATTCCAGGATAGTTCTTAATAAACAGTCCACACTGCTAGAGCTTCCTAACTCCCAACTCAACTCCCAGTTACCCACCTCGAAAAATCATGTAAATAGTCTGGCAAATGGAAATAAAGCTTTAACTAGAAGACATCTGATTGAGTTGCCTCAAGAGGTCCCAACAAGTGTTTTTCGGCTTACCATCAAAAAGAAACCTCACTCAATGTTCAAGCCTATTTCAGTATCAGAAACAATGAACAAACAAGATACGCCTAATTATGAATATGCTCGACAGGAGATTACTAAGGTTTTCCCACTACCTGGTTTAGATGATGGGTCTCTAGCCCCTGTCATTTTAAGATTGGCGTGGCATTGTTGCGGTACCTTTGACAAATACACCAACACAGGTGGCTCCAACGGTGCCACAATGAGGTAAGTACCCCTTCTGTTCCTTCCCCCTCCATAAATGCTAACTCTTACTTTTAGATTCCCACCAGAACTTACAGACAGCGGCAATATTGGGCTTGACGTCGCAAGACTGGCACTTGAGTCTACAAAATGTGCGCTAAAATGGATATCTTACTCAGATTTATGGACCCTTGCGGGTGTCGTGGCCATCGAATATATGGGTGGCCCGCGGGTACCTTGGAAACCGGGTAGAATTGATTACGTGAACGACAAAAGGGTTCCTCCAAATGGGAGATTACCGCTAGGTTATAAAGACTCAGTCCATATTAGAGAGGTATTCCTCCGACTTGACATGAATGACCAGGAAACAGTTGCGCTTCTAGGGGCGCATGCAGTGGGGAGATGCCATAAAAGGTACAGCGGATGGGAAGGTGCGTGGACCTTAGAACCTACAGTCTTTGACAACACCTTCTTCAAAGTTTTGTTGAACGAAACTTGGAGCGTTGGAACCGTACCAGAGACTGGTAGAACACAGTACTTCAATGCAGACAAAAGCCTCATGATGCTCTATACTGACATGGAATTGGTGAAGGATCCACAGTTCTTGAGGTGGGTCAAAGTTTACGCCCAGGACCAAACGCTTTTCTTTAAGGATTTCTCCGATGCGTTTGCCAAATTATTGGAACTTGGGATTGAAAGAGACCTAATGGGAGGAGTAATAGGAAAATAGTTCGGATATATAGCTAAGTACGATAATAGATGCTCCAAGCACGTGCAAACTGATCAAGCAGCACCTGTCTTCATCACTAGTTGTAGCCATACATGGATTAAATTCAGTTAATACATATACATAGCTATCTAAGTAACATTAAATAAAATAGCTTTTCCACAACACTCCCTCAAGGTCTTCCAATTGCTCCGAGGTGAACGATTTACTATCCACCTCCCATGTATCCTGTCTCGTCTTCTTGAAGTTACTCAAAGTTTCCTTGGCTGTCCTACCAACTACCCCTTGCACACCAGACGCGTACTTTGCGAGGCTGGCAAGCGCTCTTGGGACCCATTTTGGTGGCGGGGAAGCATACGGGAATGCGTTGATCAAAGACCCAAGTCCTAGGGTGGCACCATGAAGACTAACCGATTCCTCGTTAGAGATCTTACCTCTGTTCTTCTGCATAAGGATCTGTGTGCACCTATGCAAAACTTGCGACACAAAATCATCATCCTTCTGCGAGTCCGAAAGGTGAACCATACCAGAAAGAGTGGAGGCAGCAGATTCGCGGACTTCGAGGATCTTGGCGAAACACAACTTAGAGATCATGTTAAAAATCTTCTGTTTTTGTGGCTGCGAGAGTAGGAAGAAATTCTTGAAATAGAAAATCTGGATAAACGCGCTGACAATCATAAGACTTCTCTTGGAAGGGTTCTCGGCCGACACCGTTGCTTCCACATTTGTGATGATTCCTTCGAGCATGGATGCGCGGTAAGGGAGCTGGGCCAACTTGAGGAACACACGGGGTGGATTAATGTTTGCCAACTTGCAAACGTCTTTGAAACCAGAGAGGTGCATCAAGAATGGCCACAAATAATCTACCAAGTATCTTTCAAGAACGATGGACGACGAGGTGAGGGATATTTGCTTTATCATGCACAAAAGGGTACGGGAAGCACGGAAATATCTGGAGTTCATAACTGCCTGCGGACTCATGCCTTCGGTCTCGGCACGCCACTGCTCAGTCTGCTCAAAGGACTTGACAATAAAGTTGTGTGAGCTCTGACCAAGAAGGAAGGGCTCACACCCCAAATCACCGGCAGCATTATTCGCGGAAACATACTGCTGCAAACACGAATATGACGTGTTGAAATGGGTATAGATCAACACCGTAACCAACTTTGCCACTTGTTCACGAACGGCTTGGTACGGATGGTCTATGTTCTCAAAGCAATTCTTGAGCAACGTGTCGGCACCAACATACTTCCACGTGATGCTGTTGACAAACGATTTCAAATACGAAAGCCTGGTAGATTCAATAAAGGCAGCATCAGACGTCTTGTCGAGCTTGAAGCTGGTCAACAAGTGAGCGGTCTTTGGGTAACGACGGATGTCGCAATGTGACGGCACCCACCAGCACAAGATGTTCCACACACCCTTGTTCTCAGGGGACAAATCATCCTCGAGAACTCTGGTTAAGGTCGTAGACAAGAATTCATCTCTCATATCCACAAACTCGACAGCAGTGTACTTGGAGGCAATAAGGAAGCCAGCACAAAGTTCGCAGATGACAACATGCACATTTTTTTCGTCTCTCGAGTACTTCTCGTTAACGATGTCAATGAGATCCACAAACTTTAAACTCTCGACATAACCAGCTGAAATCAACTGAATGACAACTCTGAAGAGGAACACGTCCGTACCCTGGAAGGTGGCACGTTCTTCATTCTCCTCAATCACAACACCAATAAGTTTCGTCAACCAGTCCTTGGTGATTAACTTGCAGAAGCTTTTTAAAACATGTTCATCGTGCTCATTTAAAGCCAACTGATAGAAGGCTTGCGGCTTAACAACGGTCAACTCATCACCCCAGAATAACCAGCCAGTGGAGAGCTTATTATCAAAGTAGAAAGAAGGATCAGTCTGGTTGTGTAACTCCTTTTGTAGCGTTGAGGTGAAAGACTTTCCCGGTTGGCCCTTCGTACTGACCGTCAAGACGTCGTCTGGGAAGTGACCTAAATCTGCAAGCTTGCCGAGATCGTAGTTGTACGCACTCAAATCTTCAAACTTGGTGAGGAGGGAATTGAGGCCCTTAACAGAGGCGCGGGAAATGTCTGGGTGCAGGTTTGTGGATTCCTTCATCAAAATTTCCATGACATCGTAATTAGAGGCCACCTCTAAGTCTTGTTGGATGGAGCAGAGCAAATTCACATTCAAAAGCTTGGACTTCCAATGTTTAGTGTTTCGTTGAACGTCCACAATGGTGTGCTCAAGCGTCGTCAACTTCTTAAAGTATGCGTCTCTCTTGCTCTCTTTGGCAATGCGCACCGCCCTCACCTCAACCTCAATCAAATCGTCACGCGGCTTGATAATATCCACTTCGTCCAAATCAATAAGGCAAATGCTTGACGGGATCCGTAAGTGCTTGGAAAAGCTCTTGTAAAGTTTCTGCGCGATATCACTGACCCTGACATTGTCCACATTCATACACCTGAGCAAGATGGAGGCATACTCGTTGATGTTGTTAAAGTCAGCAGAAATCTTGCGCTTCACCCCTCTGTGGGCAAAGGAACGTAACCCACTTTCGATCTTGTTGTGGTCGTTCGCGATGAGCGATTCCACCATGTGCTTAAATGTCACCTTCATGAAAAGAGAGTATGAGCCCAACACCTTTTTCATGATTCTACTCATTGCCACTTGTGCAGAACGAGAAATGTCAATATAGACAGAGTTGCACAACTCGGCGGTTTTAGCAATCAACTTTTTGTCCAAATCAGTCGCAACACGGCTGCTCGCGTGGATAATAGCCCTCTGACGGTGGTACAGCTCAAGTCTCGCCCCAAAGCCGGATCTGGTAAACGGCTTGCGCACCCGGTTGATATGCTGGATCGTGTAGAGGTATCTGTAACTAGCAGTCTTCTGTTCGTGGCTGGTGTCAAACCCGACATCATAGAACCACGTGGTTAAGGAATGCAAAAAGATCTTGAACAAGGTGATGTCGTTTTCATGGTTATCGATCAAGAAGGTACAGATATCTTCCAAGTGTTTCCCAACCTTAGCCCGGAGCTGGTGGATCTTCCGATATAAGGGGTGTCCAAGCCTGTCATCGCTCTCTTGGCCGAAGAAGTAGTTACTAGAGTACAACTTCGAGTCTCTTGACGTGAAGGTAGGATTCATCAAAGTCATGTTGTCAGCATCCCCGTCAATTCCTGGTGTTGGCGGAGAGGTAGCCGAAGGGGTGGGCTCCGACGTCATTGGCACCTCTGCACCGAATCTCAGGTCCTCGCCGCCGATATCATCGTCATCATCATCATTCTGGTCCAAAAGAACATTGTCATTGGGAATGGTCGTAGGAGTGTTGATCACCGAATCATCAAACAACCACTCCTGCGGCGTCGGGGTCGAAGCACCGCCTGACGATGCACGGATCTGTCTCAAAACCATCAATCGACTCTGAAGGCCACCATGGGAACTTTGACGATGCTTTGGGACCTTGGCATCATACAACGGGTCCAGCAACTGAGCAACACCAGACAAGGCGTGCGAGATGCACAACAAGTTGTGACGGAAGTCGTCCGTAAAATCAAGTAAATTACGGGGCTTTCCCGCCTCCTTCGTAGGAGTTAGCTTCATAAGAGCGGAAAGGTTTCCCAACGCCTCGTTAACAATCTTCTCAAACGCATCCACCGCAAAGGTGATCTCCGCACCATTGGGGATGTGCCACTCAAAGGTCAAGTTCAGTTTGCTGAACCTCTCGTCGCTGAACTGGAATCCACCCCAGCACTCAGCTGTAATGCCATGCTTCAGCGTGTATGATGGAGAAATCAATCTGGTTTCGGCAAGCCGGATGGTGGAAACAGAGTGTAAAATCTGGTGGATCAAGTAGGTACTGATGTACACACTTGGTCCCTTGACGTTCTGCATAAGATGAGTCACTAACGCCACCAACTCAGTCTGATAGTCGAGGATCTGAACACCGCCGTATTCAACACAGGAATTGAGCACCAAGAGGTTACAAAACAACGGCTCATCACGCGGAACAATCTCGGATCCGGTTCTCTGAGCACCAGCCCCTTCCTTAATTTCCTCTCTGATACGAGGAATCAAGTACTCCATATACTTCTTGAAGAAAGCAGGATCACGCTTCACAATGAAGCCGCTTATCGAAGCAGTGGCCTCTGCGGTTGAATGATGAAGACTGTCTTTGCTGTAAGCGAAAAACTCGTCGGCAATTTTGGCAAAATAGCTGCCAGGCATAGCTTCAAAAATCTGGTTGACACACTTGGGCAACGCCATGAGTACGGCCTTTTCCAACCCACCCTTGGTCTTTGACGGGTCCGTCAAGTTTTCAAGCAAGATATACATGCGACCGAAGAACAACCTGATCACTTCGTTAAATGCAACTGACGAGGACTTCAAGGCCTCAAGCTCAAATTCTGGTTCGTAAAAGAACCGCTCCAGAGAAATACCATACGCACTTAACGCTGCCTCATCACCGTCGTGGATCTTGAGAATCTCAAGGTACTCTAGGTGTTGCTGAATGAACTGCATGGCGATCCCGGTGTCCAGATTTCCATCTGACAAGTCAGAAAAGGGAATGAACGACGAGGCGGCGGTAAAAATGTTCAATGTATACAAGGTTTTGAACAAATCATTGGAATCAATGCCCGGGATAACCATGGTTAACACTCGGGTGACGTGCACACGGTAGACTGGAGTCGAGGCCATGTATCTCACCAAAGCGGCCAAGACCTTCATGGCCGAATGGACTCTGTGAGAGGAAATGACTCCCTCCAACGATTCGTAGATGTCTAACAAGGCAGTATCCAACACGTACTCAGGGTTCAAGTAGGCCAATAAGCTTAAGCTATGGACAAAGGTGTTGATGACCGAGTCCTTCTTCGACTGAATACCCGTTATGACCACAGGCAACATGATCTTGACAAACTGCTTCGTGACCGCCGGACTCAACTTGACAGCTTCGGGGAGGCCCTGCAAGGAGGTTTTTTCCTGGTTCAATCGCTTGTGGTACTGGTAAATTAAGGAGTCAATCACCTTGGTAATAGAGCCAGTCCATGCGCCGGCGTTGGAGGGGTGAATGTACGTGGCAATCGCGTTGACCAATAACGCAACCTGGTCCATGATACCATCGGGCACGAGTGCAGCATCACCATTCATAGAGAAAACAATACACGCCGCATAGCCATGGTACACGTTGGAGGAGGGATACGGGTTGAGCATCTCGGGGTTGATGTTCAACGAGTTGAGCAAGACATTGGTAATAGACGAGAACTGGGCCTGCGAAAAGACTCCATAGATGGACAAACGCTCCTTGTTTTCCTCGGCGGAAGCGTACTCAACTTCATTGGCCAAGTAGCGGATGTACTGCTCCGCCAATCTTCCCAACAAACCGCTGAGGTGGCCATCGATGCCCTTCGTCTTGACCGTGGTAGCCCAGATGTTGAAGATGGACGGGAGGTAGTCACGCACGTCAGAGCCGGCGTTGAATGTGCACGGAAGAAGCGCATACAATGTAGAGATGGTCAAAGATGCGGTCAGCAACGAAAACCTGCTCAAAACCTCCTTGATAATCTCCTCCGTCGCGGCCGGGTCAAAAAACTGGTTCGCGTTAAGAGCGAGAGTGAGCATGTCATTATGGGATTTAGTTTCAATATCGTCTACCAATGCGTCGTACTTGGGGAACTCATTCTCAAACTCTTTGAAGAGTGGCCGCCAGGCAAGTCTCAAGCCGTGCTTCTTCATCAACGGCTTGTCTTTTACCAACTGGTTGAACATGTTGAGAAACGTCTGCAATGAGAGCGACTGCCCACGGGAAAGACAAATGGCGTAGTAGACACGCGCGAGCGCAATCCGCAACTGCACGGGCATGTCGAACTTCATCTTCATCCACACATTCAACTCGTTGGTCCAGTGGCGTACGCTCACCACGGCCGACGACTTTGGTGACCCTACGACCGCCGTGCTGGTTAAGGAAACCTCACCGTCATCATCGTCATCGTCATCCACCTCATCTTCAATCGCCTCCTCCTGGTCGTGCGAATCCAACTGGAACAATCCGGTGTCTAAGGCCAACTGGACGTCAGAAAACCCCGGGGTATCTTTCAAAGCGACCAAGTCCTTAGGACTCACCACCAAAAGGCCCTGTAAGTCGAGCGTCTTCACGGCGATGTACAAGTGAGAGACAATGTGCGCGAGATACTTGGCCTGATTCTGCGGCGTTTCGGTTTCGTATGGCAACAACTGCGGCATATCCAAGGTGCGCGGCTTTGCACGCGCAAAGAAGCGAGACGCTTCGTCCATCTGTAATGCTTGGATATCGCTGTAGCTCGCAGTTTTGGGGTAATCAAGAGCGTATCCCTGCATTCTGGAGTGTTCCAATGAATCGCGTTGTTGGTGTTTTCCTGGGCTGACCGAGGAACGGGTAGGTGGCGAATTGCTTCTAAGTAATGCGCGACCGGGTCCAGAAGCGCACCTAGCGGGTGGCGAAATGTCTGGAAGCAACCTTCTGGCAGCAGAGCCTCGAATTGCCACGGGAGCGGCCAATTCAGACGGGATTGGGGACATTGAAGGGGTCTATTTGTAGCAATGGGGCGGTGGTTAGGTTCAATTATAGTGTTATTATTCTTGAAGTCTTTATTGTGACGGTTAGGATTGGTTAAGTAGCTGTCTTGGGAACAACTGTCTTTGAGAATTATGACAAGATGAGATGTTCCGATTGCCACTGGCATACATGCGCTGTATCCTGCATGTGCCATTCGGGGGCGTCAGGTATCGTGATCGCTTGGGATCAAGCAACCACTCCTGTGTAAGTATGAGTTTGGAGAATATGTCATAGGACTCGTAACTCAATAGACCAAATAGCTTCTAGGTTGTGTGCCATTGTTCTAAACAGAAAATGTGTGAATATCACGGACTGGTCTGCTGTGACTAGTAGCATAGGTGGTGTACTTGCATTTTCACCTGTGTTTGCTTGACAACCTAAGGTCGTATGGTGGCCAGTACGCCATCAACATGATTATGTTTGTGGATTATTTTTGATCATCTGCACCAATTTAAGGTATTTTGGGGGGTTGGAAGTGCTTGGAGGCGTTTGGAGATGTTTGAAGCATGAAAGATTAGGTATAACCTATTGTATACACATCCTTTTTCAAGTTGTACCCAGGATAACGTTTTCAGCTTGTGTCTTCTGGAGTACCTGTAGTCAAGTTATCGTGATATACCTTGGCCCTAAAAGGTGCTGGCAATTACCCAAATGAGAATCTAATTAGTAGCCCGATCTGTTGAAAATTTTGAAGTTGAAACAAGCTGTTAGCATATGTGTGTAACCTTTCCTAGTCCAAGACTGTTTTTCAGTTACTTCTGGGTCGTCATTCAGGTTCAGTCATGATCAGTTCTGTCCTTATTAGCTTAATATATCTAACGAGGGAGAGTACTTGGTTAGGATGACTACATTAATGGCATGTGTGACGAAGCGATTTCCAGGCATCCAGTTCCATGTATACTTAGATCATATAGTTGATTACCTATCAGATATCCCACTACACTAGCTATAGGGTGCATATATAGTGGGGTACGGAATATAATCGAAGGTCGGAACCCTGCGGTGTACCGCGCTGAAAGCTACTCAGAAATTTAGAACCCACAAAGGTCCGGATAAACCACCCAGTCTCGCGAAAATTGGCGAATAAAAATATCCTATCTGTATTTCATTCATATTCTGCTCATATCTTACACATTGCGTTGAAAATAGCACTGTTCCAGTCTCCGTTTCTCAATGTATGTCTGATGGGGCGTTGTCATGCTCGTTATCCTGACTACTTTCGAACCCAAAAAAAAGTACCCTAGTCATCCATGTCTATGTCAGCAATTTTCGAGGTCGCTAGCGCAAGTATATCACATAATAACATAACGAACCTTGGTTGCAGATATGTACTATAGAGATAGGCGGATGCAAACTTTACGACTTATAATCACGGATAAGAGCAAAAGTTGTCACTAATTTATTTTTAAATCGGCGTTGCGGCATGTCTAAACAGGATGAAACTCGTGATCTAGGAGGAACAGGATTTGACGAGCTGGCCTGTCCGGGGCCGTGTCCGGCCAACCAGCTCCCTGCGACATGGGTCTCCGGTGAGACACGGATAGGATATCAGGTTATTCTTACACCTAGTGTGCCCATCTTAGCTGGACTATTGTTAGCCTTTCGGCTCTCAGTTTAATTAGAATATATCTTGGAATTTGGTTAAAATATACAGGCACTTGAGGGACCTGGGAAGGTGCGCAAGGAAGGAGAACGTCGAGGTTGCTTTCACCTGTGACTGTAGTGAGGCATGTATTGTTTGGTTAGACCACCGGAGATTCGAATAGCAAAAGAAAAAAGAGAAAAAGACTTATTCCGCTTTTGGAATCGGCCCCCTAGACAAATAAATATACTTTCACCATGGCAGACAATGTATTAGCACGGCAGATGCAATTTATGCATCTAAGTTGGATTGGATAGATGGAACTGCCGGAAATAGTCAAATGTAAGTTTTATTCTAGAGCCCAAGCATGCACCTTACGACATGTCTTGGCGGAATTTTAGAATCTTTACAGCCGGATTTAGGTTTCTCCTCCGTGCTTGAGTTGGCGCCCAGTTTCATAATGCTGCAACAAGGCGCGTCACCCTTCTGCGCCAATCTTCCGGACCCTCTAAGTACACAAAGGAAGGGGGGAGGGGGTTTCTCCAAACGAGCACGAGTCATGAACGCATGGGCTATGAGCAGGCTTAACACGTGGAACTATAATGTCATAACTCTAACCGAGCCAAGGTGATAGACTTTTTAAAGTCACGCTAGAAGCAGGTCTCTGCATTTGTCTGTCCCCTATATCAAGAGTGCTTACAAGGCTGGGATGCTACCATTGCAAGCAAGTGACATCGAAAGCAGTACCTAGTCTACTATATCTCTTATATGTATCTGACTATATCTTACATGATTGGGGATGCAGGCTTGGCGTTTAACTTGAGTCAGGTTTTAATTCACTATCGCGGCTACGTCCCAGAAACCGAATATCCGATCTGCGGAGCTAGCGGCAGTAGTAAGCACTGGCTCGAGCCGCGCCACAATATAAAAACTTAGAAATGCGTCGTACATCATGCGGCCTAAAATCTGTGGACTATCCGTAGTCAGACGGAATTTCAAGCTGGCCAGGATATTTATATTACAAATCTTACAAATTCAGAACCTCTCCCAAAACGACTAGCATCTGTCAAGCGGCTCAAGCATCTCTAACAGCTCTCGAACGGATCTTCAACAACGGTTTGAGATGATTGGACTACCTGAACATATCCCCCCTCCTTAGTCTGTGTTCCTAAAATGACTATATCTAGATCGACCTTTCTGGCCTTCTTTCACGACTGCACGGCTGCAAAAGCGAAGGGTGTTCGAAGATCTAGCGTTACAGGCTTCAAATGCCACTTGAGCGGGTCTTCGACTCCTTGCCAAGATTTTGATGGTGAGGGCGCAAATCTCAAGCCCGAGGATATTGCAACCGCATTGCTTAAGGCCTGCGTCCAGGGCACGGTCCGGGTATCAACGGTAATAGTAGAGAACTAACAAACCTCTCCGAAACTGACATCTAAAAGCAATCTAGCCCTTACCTTACAATACTGTCGCAGGTAGTAACCCCAGTTAAGCGGTGGCTATTGAATTAACGACCGTTTAGACATGGCCAAATAACCGTCACTAACCGCCTTGAGGAGTGACTCTGCAGATTTATTAAGTATATCCTAACGGGTTATTCCCCCGTAATGTATCTGCCGGGTCTACCGACAGCATAGGACACAACTAGTCAGACCTAAATGGGCAACCACGCAGCACTCAGATGCAAAGTACGTCATTCTGCTTCGTTTCTATGCGCCCGATATTCCCCACTTTTCTTAAACTTTTTGATGTTCTTTCTGTAGGCCATCAGTACGCATATCCGCTTTATAGACTTTCTATGTTACCCCCCCGGCCGCTCGTAGGTAAATCGCTATCTCCTTGCTATATCCGATGGCCATACCATCTTGTGCATAGATGAATCGGGTGCTATTTATCATTAGAGCCAAAGGGGGAATGCCGCGCATGTCTTAAAGCAGCATTAATAAACAACGGATTTAAAGCCAGGTTAGATGCAAGCATTGGTAGCAAGACTCATACGACTAATAGAACGTCCACCTGCGTGGTTTCCTTGGCGTCGCCGAGCTTGGGCCCGTAAACGGTGGTATAGCTTCTAGCTGGGATGGCCTGAATCGGGGCCGATGAAGGAAGAAGAAAAAAAGGTATGTACAAGCGATAATCGTAGTTCAATGAGAGGTCTACAGCACTGGGCGTTTTCGTAAAATCCTCTCCGTCTGCCTACTGTGCTGCATCTTATGGTACATATTGCTTTTCTGGGCGAGCTTCATAAATAGAACTCACCTGCATTCTTGCGCGCAGATTCGTGCATAACATGGCTATTTCACATGCGTGAACGAATATATGCACCTACCCATAAAACTACACACCCCTACCAAAACAGCTATATTACCCATCAAAAAGCTACACGGCGGAATGAAGGTTTTCTACTCAGCGCTTTTCAATAAGATCACAGGTAATACGGCTATATGTGCATATAAATAGACTTTACTAGCCGGGGTGGTGGACGTGACTAAACAGGTTATACTGCATGTGTGATTACCCATGATTCATGCGCTGAGGGACGATAGAATCGTGATTGACTTTCTATCATGTCAGCTTAGTCTATTAAACTCCAAAAAAACCAAAAATTGCGGTATATAATAAACCCATCCCTCGAGATCTAAATATAACTTCTCCTTGGTCCGTCTAACTATTACTTCGCTAACTCACCTACCAGACTATCTGCCCAGCCCAACGAACACCAATCCCGTCATGACACAGAATACGCAAGTAAAGTTTGAGGGCTCTAGCTTCAACTTCCAGGGCTCCCGCTTCAACGGTACTAAGCCCTCGAGTTACCAACCCGGTAACTCCAGCCCGCGGTCTTCCAATGCTTCAATTTTGCTTCAACAATATCCACCGAAGCAAAGTCAATACCCTTTGAACGGTTATGGAAACCCCGCTTCTAAAGCTTCGATGCGATACATGTCTGCCCAGGGAGCTGAAGTACCGGGTCCTCTTTTAGGGGCACACATTATTAATTCCTTCAACTTAGCGACCCCCTACATCTCACCCATTGAGCAATGCTTGGACACGGTTGACTACCATTGTTTACTCCACAAAAATAATCCCTCCTTAACTCCTTCAAACAACGAATCCATTATGAATCTGGTCCTCCATAACTCTAACTCATTGGCGGGATATTATTCTTTGGCAAACACCTTCTACTCTGGTAATTACAACCCCAACCATTCCGCGCCAAAAGCGGATGTTGGTGACATCCAAAATGGGCCAAACTACCAGCACACCGATACAGAGTTGAGGCATTGCTCCTTTGATGAAGCTTACTTTAACCACACTGATAATATCTCCTATCCCTTAAAGCCCGAGTATCCAACGAGTGCGACCGACCTCTACAAGCATAACCTTGTTCCGCCCACCAGAAATGGCTCTGAAAGCTACGGACTTAGCTACTCCTCTGTGTCGCCTACCTCGTCGTCGTCTTCCCCTAACCATGTTAATAATCATGTTCAGCCGTCAAAGCCGAGGTACCGTCCAAAGTCGCGCTTGAGTATTGGCGAGCTCTCTCTCATTTTGAAGAAGTCTCCAGAAGATACCGTTCTTATTGAGCACATGATTTTAAAGACTTTGGAAGAAGTAACGAACAGCAAATTCAGGCTTGGCTATTCGAATTGGGTTCGCGGTCTTTCCATTAAACAGCGTAAGGATTATCTTGATCGGCTCTACGTTATTACGAGTAAGGAGTTTCCCACCTACGACAAGAAGGTGTTGGAAATAATCGTGGGAAGGGGAAGCTACTCGTACATGCAAAAGAGGTTGAGACAAGAGAGAGAGAGCAGACGAAAGAGTGTTAATGGGATTAATCTTCGTCCGCATCCAATGGAGAGATAAGTGCACGGCAAAGGAAAAGATAAAAGGAATTTTTTTACTTCAGTTTATAAATGGTAGGCTTTTTATTTATCAGTCTAATTCGCAACGCTTCAAACATTAAGAGCGGCATGTTATAATCTACTTCGGAGTTTAAACGTCGGTTGGTACTCTAAGCCTTGTATGTTTACACGTGCCAGTGTTGCGGTACCAAAATGGCAATTTTTCCCATGGTTAGATTCGTTTACGATATGCCTGACTACCAAACGACAACATCACCCACATTTAGAACCATGTTTTAAAGAGATCCGAAGATTCCCGAAGATAATATACTCGTGAAATTCGCAATCCACTATATCAAAAGCCGTTTTAAGGTGGTTTGTCATAGTCCAATCTAGAACAAGCTCGTCTTTCCACGGTTTATGGTATAAATACGGCGTTCATTATTGCTTTTCTTGTCATTATCGTAGAGATCGGTTACCTGACTGTTCAAGTCTTTAAAACTGTGGGTAAACCGAACAATATTTCGGATATCGCGCTTCAGCTCCGTTGGCAAATGTGCATTAGGCCACCGTGCCTTCTACCACTATATAGCCTCCGGAAACTTAGACAATGCCGCAATCTCAGCCAATTCTTGGCTAGACTCTCCTGTAAGTCTAAGATTAGAGAAGAAAGTCACAGACCACAGCTGGTATACCAAAGCTTAATTATAATTCCCTCACTCGGACGCATAATGCGATTCTCCCCGTTGCGTCTAGTGGAAATACCGTTTTACAACACTGCAAGGCTGAAAGTATTTAGTCAAGCCTAAGCTAGGTATATTCACATCTCTATCAACACTGTGAACCACAAACTTGAATTAGAGTTGTGCTAACTCTTCCCTGCGAAAGGGAGGTACGGTTCCCCTGGAACAGGCTCACACGCCAAGTCACGGCCAAGGTCCCGCAAATATATAAGCCATCTGAAGGATGCTAAACTAAAGGTGATATACTATCGTTTGAAAAGCTAAAAATTAACGTTTAATATACATAGTAGTGCGCTATACTCGAGAATTCCTCCACAGAGACAGAAAGTTCAAGAGTGTAAATGCATATTCCAAAGAGCGCTTGCCACGGTCACGGTACATACCATCTACTGTATACCTCACCATTTATTGCCGAAGATATGACATAAATATCGTACGACGAACCTAATAATATTAGAATGATATTGAGGAAACGAAAATAATTGTTAGTTACAATCGTACACGGTTTTAGGCTTATGCAAATACACCATAGAGTCCGATATAGAATAGCGTCCACTCAACATGGAGGAACTTGGTCGAGTTATTATAGTAAAAGCATCGATCTAAATACGACAAAGATGACTAAGGACGTCAGCATGCTTATGACTTCCCATATATGAGTTTATTCGCATAGATACGTTTATCTTCATGGCCCATATCGAAAAAGCAGACATATTTACATGTTTTGGTTATTAAGGATGGAAGAAAAATACCACGCCCTAATGGACTTTAATGAATTTTGACAGAGGGAGGATTTTAGGGGCTGGTGAGTGTTTTGACCACTTACAGTATCCTAATAGGCTGCAGTTCACATGAAAACCGCATTAAATAGCAGAGCTTATGATTAGGAGCTCGGAAGATGGGGACGGCGGTCACTCATCTGCGACGGCCATTTTCACAATATGTTTTTGAAGGAGACAAAGCTTTAGGAAAGTTTCAAAAAATAGTGCTAAGTTTTTATTCGAAATGGTTCTTAGCTTAATCCCACTAGGCATAATTTTTTGAGCTCTATGTAACAGGGCCAACGTTAAATGTAAATTTATCTCAGCACGTCGAAATACCCTTATCCTATCACAATACGATTTTGTAATTTCACTATCCTTTAAACCCGTTCAAAATTCATAGTCTGATCCGGCTCCTGGAAAATAACTCCAAAAAAAACTACCTCAATATTCCTACCACTGTCACATGCTTTTAGCGATCAACTGCCTCTCACGTGATTATATATCCTGCGTACATAATGGCCTGACACATGGTGCAACATTTTTCGCGTTGTATACGAAGCGTCGTATATAAGTCGAGATTTACAAATCATAAACCTGTTCCCTTCCCATTCAACTTCTCTACAACACTCTTCCGCGTGTCATGCTGCCATCTAGAAACCATTATGACGTGATCGTGGTAGGCGCCGGGGTCGTAGGCCCCGCCGTTGCGACCACGCTAGCCAGACAGGGACGCCGCGTGCTCATCGTGGAGCGCGACTGGTCGGAGCCGGACCGGATTGTGGGCGAACTCATGCAGCCATCAGGGTTGCGGGCTCTCAAAGCCATGGGCATGTTGCTGGCGATCAACAATGCGAACGCCATCCACGTGGACGGGTACTACGTCGCGTACCACGATACGCAGGTGGACATCAAGTATCCCTTTAAAGCTGACGTAGCAGCTACTGAGCCTGTGCCACACTGTGTAGCCGATACACTCCACACCGATGCAACTTTAGACGCGGTGGACTGGGAGAGCTGTGAGCGGGAACGTGGTGTCGGATTCCACCACGGGCTGTTCATTCTGAACTTGCGTGCCATCGCCAAACGTGAACCGAACGTGACGGCGTTGCAGGGGACGGTAACCAAGTTAGAGGGCTCAGAAGTTGTCACTGGGATCAGGGTTAATATAGAGGATGCTAAGAACGTGTTATACACCGCTGACTTGACCGTGGCATGCGACGGGATCTACTCCAGGTTCCGCAAACTGATTTCCGCAAACAACATGCCCGTGACGGGATCCCACTTTGTGGGGATGACCTTGAAAAATGCAGTGCTTCCGGCTCCTAACCACGGCCACGTCATCTTGGGCGACCACGCCCCGATCTTGCTCTACCAAATCTCCCCCGAAGATACGCGTATCTTGTGTGCCTACCGCTCTGCGAAGCCGCCAGCCGCCAGTGACTTGCACAACTACCTCCAAGACCAGGTGTTACCCCACTTGCCAGTATTAGTCAAGCCGTCATTTAAGGCGGCGTTAGCCGCTGAAAGACCCAGAGTGATGCCTAACCAGTACTTGAGCGCGCGCCCAAACAAAGTGCCCGGCTTGTTGCTTATCGGCGACGCATTAAACATGAGACACCCGTTGACCGGTGGAGGCATGACCGTGGGGTTAAATGACGCCGCGTTGGTCGCGCGGATTTTGGCTCCCGAGCGCTGTCCGTCGCTTGCAAATCACGCGCAGGTACTTAAATGTTTGACCGAGTTCCACTCGAGAAGAAAGAGCCTCGACTCTGTGGTGAATGTCTTGAGTATCGCTTTGTACACGCTCTTTGCGGCAGACAATGCGAACTTGACCATCTTGCAGAAGGGCTGTTTCGGCTACTTCTTGCGCGGCGGCGAGTGTGTCAGCGGGCCGGCTGGGCTTTTGAGCGGTTTGTTGCCTAGCCCGTTTGCCTTGTTCTACCACTTTTTCAGCGTCGCGTTCTACGCGTTATATCTCAACTTTGGCGATAAGTGGCGCCACCAGGGCATTCTTGGGCTCTTGCTTGCGGTTCTCCAGGTCTTCACCGTGTTGTACACCGCCGTGGTTGTATTTGCCCCGTACTTATGGAATGAACTCCTTGGGTAGTTATAGAAAATAAGCTTTAATAGATATTATGTACGTCAGTGTATTGGAATTTGCTGCCGTGAAGGTAAGAACTCATATTTTTTCAAGGGACAGTGGAAGTAATAGGCTTTGGGTAAAGCTAGGGGTATTCCATTCCTCGTAGAGATACTTGTGTTGTGATCGAACAAACAAAATCGACGTCAGGCAAGTCTATAACTTTATCTCTGTTGTGTCATGGTTATTAACTCGAAATAAATGCACCTTTTAGATACGAACTTAATGGAAGACACGCTGTAACCTTCAGCATTCAAGTACAAGGCTAAAGTGTCGTTCGGCCGGTAATGCAAGAGTGCTACAGGTCTAGCTTTTGCGCCATGGTCCGTGCATACTTCACCTATATGACGTATAAAAATCTTCATTGAGGAAACTATTAAAAAAAAGCTGGTAAACTGCCTTTCAATCTTATCCCCTACACCTATTCTTCTTTCCGTTTATATATACCCCTAAATATTCCTCGAGTGGATGCACCTGGCTCTCTGTCGTGCCCTTACCGTTGCTTACATAATCTACGGTGAAAAGTCGAGACCAGATTCGGGTTTACACTGAAAAAATTGGGCCGGATGGTGACATCAGCCAGTCACTATTTCAGCCCGTTGAACGTTTCGATTAGTAAAGACTATTTCTTTCTAATCCATACTTATACCTTTACCGGAAACTCTGTCCCGTCCGCCATGTTCAGGTTTACGTCCAAGTTATTCACCCCATTCTCTAACACCGTTAGAAGATTCACATCTGTGGTAATCCCTCAACAAATCAGCATTACACAACAGTCCGCCCATGCTTTCTCTCCGATAGCCAAAGTAGTCCCAAGCTATATACCTCTGGCTACGAATGTGGTTATTCCCAAGGTCAACGCCTGCGGCAGCGTCATTTCGTTGGTTCCGGCCCCCACGGAAAATGCCTTTTACTTGGACTCCGTGAAAAGAAAGCGTAAGTTGAAGATGAAGAAGCACAAGTTGAGAAAAAGAAGAAGGGCTCAGAGAGCCTTGAAGAAGAAGTTGGAATAGAGCATGTCGGCCATTGCCATTCATATATATCCGATGAATTCTAATGTACATAGTTCTTTCAAGTATAGATATAATTGTGATGAAAAACTTTGAAACCGTGAATTACAGAGCATAATAATCAATAGGATCCGGACAATGAGGAGTATGGTGACAGTTGTATAGATCGTGTACACTGGTACACAATGGCGATTATGAGGTATGTCAACAAACCAGTAAAGCTATAATAAATTACGCATTCAAAGACTTTATGCCCATACTACGTATAATAAATTAGTTCTAGCAATAAAAATCTGGTGGACATTCTTTACTAATGACAGATGTCCCCATATATCTCTAGTGTGGCCCTAGTGCTTCAGCTACATTTTAGATCCTCGGCTAATACCGATTAAGGTCTTCATGGGGCCATATATAGGCTTCGTTATGCTACGCTTACTCAATGGTTTTCGTCGATTAAATACAAGAGGTCATACTTTAGATTACTAAAGTAGCTCTTGAACGGTTATGGTGCACTAGTCGCTCTCCTCCTCGCTCTCCTCCTCGGCGTTCTCCAACCACTCGACAAACTTCTTGACGCCGGCGGAGAGTTGTACGAGCTTGACATCGCCTTCATACGCCTTCTCGTTCTGGTGCCACCACTTCAAAATGTTCTCCTCCTCACAGATATCCATGTCGTACAATCTCTGTACAATGTTGAAGAAGAAACTAGCACCGTTCGGCTCGACATCCTCCTGCGAACACAAGATCTGGAAGATATTCAACAAATCAACCTGCTCGTCCTTCTCAAACACCTGTCTCCTGTACAACGGGCCCCACTGATCGAGCACCTTCTTGACAGCCGGTACGACGGCGAGGGTCTGAGTTGCGACAAAATGGTTGATGCGTGTTAACAAGGCGGAGGAGGTTGCGTGGCGAACCTCGTGATACGTCACGTTCATACTCATCCGTAAGGTGTTCAACTCTAGTAAGGCGGTATCGAGGTCGTGGTTGTTCTCCATAGCTCTCTCGACAGTGGCAATAGCTTCCTTTTCGAAGTTCTCCTCTTCTTCATCGTCTTCATCGAAGTCGGTCTCATACATGGTGGATGACTGTCTCCTGCTCTTCTTCTTGGACGCAGTCGCTGAGATAATCGATTCGTCGTCAGACAACTCCAAGGAGTCGAACTTCAAGTCCATGATGTGGAACTGGTGGTCAGAGTAGTCCTCGTCGTCGGAAGATGTGTCGGAGTCGGATTCCGAGTCAGACTTGTAAGCGAAGCCCACCCCTTCTTCACCCACATAGGCTTCATCACGAAGGGAATCGTCTTCTTCATCTTCATTATCGCTAAGGCCAGAATTATACTTAACGCGCTGCGCCGAGATACGGGTGTTCGGCTTCAACGTCATGTTGCGGCCCACAGTCACATTGTAGCCAACAACGGCGTCGCGATTCAAGACGGCACCACTCAAGATCTGTGCACCGTTGGCCACCACGGAATACTTTAACTGCACGTTATCACCAATCACGGCATTGTCCCACACGTACGAATTCTCAATAACGACGTTCTTCCCAATGGTGACGTTCTTGCCGATGACGGACTTCCCCACGCGCGAGCCATCACCTACACTGGAAATAGAGCCGATCATGGTGCAACCGTCAATCTTGCAGCCCTGCGCGAGTACCACATTGGAGCCCTTATAAATGTGTCTGGATTCATAGGTCATCTCGTCATCTTCGTCCACCACGGACAAGTCCGGGCATACGGGGAAGCACCAGCGGGCCATAATGTCCTGTGAGATGGCGTGGTAGGTCTGCCAGTTGCACACACGCGCGGCATAGTCCGACTCAGTGATGTAGGCGTAGATGGTCTTCTTCAACAAATCTGACGACAACACCCCCTTGAGGAAGTCCTTTCTCAAGTACTGATAGTCAAAGTTATCCTGGAAGATTTGCGGTACGTGTGGTGTGCAAATGTCCACCCGGCAGTCAATTAAGTCGTTGCGGATGGCAAACTCGTCGACGTCTTCCAACAATTCCGGGTCGATGGTAATGGCCTTGTTACCGCGCTTTTTGCGCTTGGTCTTCTTGTCATGGAGGTAGTAGTTCGGGATGTCCTGGTAATAAAGGCAGCGGTTATTGGTGGTGTCCAATATGAAGCACGCGGAGTCGTCTTTGGAGCGCGCACGGTGGAACGGCGACGCCTGAGTCAACACCATGGTGGCAATGTGGTTTCTGTCTTGCGCCTTCTTTGCCTTGTGGAACTCGAGCGCACCGTCAAACTTCATGTTTGTAACCACATCACCGGTGACCAAAATAAAGTCCCCGGTGATCAACCCACGGTTATCCACATCTCTCATCGCGTCACCCACGGATCGCGACTCCAACGACATGATGGTGGCGATCTTGAACGGCGACCCGACATCGCTCCACTTGGAGCGGTCAATGTATTCCTGAACCTGGTCCGCATGGTTGCAGCACATGAGGTAGACCTCGTTGACCCCGGCATTGGCCAAAAACTCCAACGTGTACTCGATCAATGGCACGTTGGCGAGCGGCAAGAGACACCGCGGTGTGACCGCCGTCAACGGCATGAATCGGCTCTCGAACGAGTCGGTCAAGACAATGGCCTGGAGACGTTCGTCTTGGAGAATTTCCTTCTGCTTCTTCGCTTTTGGGGGCATCGTGGTGGATGAGGTATGGTCGAGAAAGAGCCAGAGGGAAGAAAAATCGTGCAAAAAAATACGGGAAAAAGCGTGCATGTACCGGCAAAATGGGTCACAACATCGCAGAGTTCGCATTAAAGACTGGAGTCATAAGGGAAACCCAGCAATTAGCCGAGGCAATACAACTTAAGGCGGTAAACTGGATTCATCCAACTTACAAAGCACATCTTTTTTAATGCCCGAAACGAAACCGCAGCTCCCGGAGTACGAGAAGCTCAAGCAAAAGCTCCACGACACGATTCTCAAAAAGCACGAAATCGACAAGGAGCTCGCGCAGTTCGAGGAAGAAATCTATACCAAGGAGTCCGAATACTTCTCGGAGTGCCTCTATGGCAATATCATCAAGGGATTTGAAAACTTCCACAAGAGTAACCCCGCAAACGTGTCCACCTTTAAACGCAAGTTTCAGTTCACTGATGACGACCGCATCTTCTCGCTCAGCAGCGCCAGCTATATAAAGCACTTAAAGAAGACCAACGGCAGTGCCGCTGTCGCCAGTCTCGGGCTTCCCGCGAACATTGGCAAGATGGTGGACGACGACGACTTGATCGACGAGATCGACAGCGTCACGGGAACTCCGTCCTCTAACGGCCGGAAGCGCAAGAAAGAGGACTAGTAAGTATTTGGGTGTATATTAGGAAGTTTTAGCTTAACAGGTTATCGGCGGTTAAAATTTGTAAGAGTGTGGCAGGGAATGGGTTTTACCTACATGCACGAGGCGCTATGTGGGCGTCTGTCGTAAAAAGAACAGTAGCATGGCATTTGTGTATATTTAACCAAGGAATTTACAGCTATATTGTTGCTATTTTTAGTCACCTTATTGCTTTATCAATAAAGGTTCTGAAGGGGTGTATGGTGACGGTTGTCAGCCACCTTGATCATGGAGCGTCACTTGGTATAAACGAGCCACATTACTGATTTACAATAGGATCATTATCAAACAACAGGAGCTTAAGTCTTCCCACTTAGAACTTTGAGTCTCGGTGTTTCTTTCTTTTAAACGTTAGACATACGATTATATTACTTGGTTACGCTTATTCACACCTTACAAGGCGGTGATGGTTGGCGGTAGTATTGACGTGTGCGTACCAATCATGCCTCCACCGATATACAAAATAACGAGTCGCTCAGTGCTTCAGTTAAGCCAGCAATACCATACAACTACGTAAGTGCCATCTGAATTCATCCCGGCCCAGAGATACTAATCAGCCCAGTTTTATTGCCTGCTCCTTCCTGGCTAAACGTTCAGTGCTGCCTTTTTTTACGAGAGTATACGTATTATGAACCCGGATTCAGCAATGGCATCCCACCCAGCCATGGCGCTTAACGGGGCCTCGGGGATCCTACCACCAGGCTTAGCGGCCTCTACTTCGCATACAACAAACCACTCGCTCACAGGAAGCGAAAATTCTGACGAGGAAGCTGATGACGACGATGACGACGAAGACGAGTCACAATTCACTGATATCGACAGATACGGCCTCAGGGCCTTGTCCAGCGTCATTAAGATGCGGCAGACCGACCAGACACAGGTGGTCATCGGGTCCGACCTAGCTCTCTTGGGCTTGGACTTGACCCAGCCTAACCAGAAGTTGTCCAAGACCTTTGCCTCGCCGTGGGTGGAGACGTCGCGTGCAGAAGTGGAGCCTCCGTTCAAGGTCCCGGCCTCGTTTGGAATCAGTTCCTTGAATTTACCAGCGCCAGACCAAACAATTAGCACATACACCGACGAGACGTTGTTCTTCATCTTCTACACGAAGCCTAAGGACTTGTTGCAGGAGATGGCGGCGCGAGAGTTGATTGCACGCAACTGGAGATACCACAAGGACCTCCAGGTGTGGTTGACCAAGTCCAGCGACTCGGAGCCGGTGCCGATCAATGGCGGGTGCGAGCGGGGTGTGTATATTTTCTTTGATCCGCACAACTGGATGAAGATCAAAAAGGAGTTCATGTTGTTCTACCACGCGATTATGTGAGGTCTATGGGTGTTCATAGAGTGTATATTAAGAAATTTCCGCAAACGCAGTTGTAAGAATCCGACCTACCATGGGAGACGAGCCAGGCTGGTGGCGACCAAAATAACATCAGATATAGCACATAAACAATCACACTTAATAATGGCTGAATCACTCATCATCTAGCAGGATTCTTCTTGCGTAGGAATCACGAGACTTATGATTTCCAGAAACTTTCTTTAGCCTTTAAACATGATTTAGGGGAAAGTTATTGATATTACCTCCTGCATATTTGCGATGACATGAAAAAAATATCTTCACTTATCACTACAAATTTTGGCTCCAATATATTAGCTCCTCCAATATTAATCCCCATATTAATTCCCATATTAATCTTCCATATCATTCTCCCATATAAATCCTTCTCGTTAATTTTCCTTTTCAATGTCCAAAAGGCTCCTTCCAAATATCATTATCACTGGCACTCCAGTAAGTACTCCTTCCGAGATTGAAAGTACCCTACCAGAACTAACACCTCTAGGGTTGTGGCAAGACATCTCATGCTGAATATCTTGCCTCTCACAATAACCAGTTACACCACTTGAATATCTCGGAAGTGGCCAAAGAACGCAACTGCATCACTGGGCGTGATGACATGCGTGACTCTGGGATCGTCGATGAGGACAAGCTCCTTGACGCTATTGAGCCGGACATGGAGGAAGGTGGTACCATCATTGATTGGCACTGCTGTGATATCTTCCCCGAGAGATTGATTGACTTGGTGGTGGTGTTGCGCTGCGACAACTCCAAGTTGTACGAAAGAATGGTCAATAGAGGCTATAAAGACAGCAAGATCCAGGAAAATTTGGACTGTGAGATCATGGACGTGATTTCCCAAGAGGCGAGGGAAGGTTATGCGGAAGGAATTGTGATTGAATTACACAGCGAAGACGCTGAGCAAATGGAGGAAAACTGCACCAGAATCCAGGGCTGGATTGACTCCTGGTTGAAGGACCACGCCGATGGGGTCAGCAACGAGTTGGACGAAGAAGGCAGTGAAAGTGACGAAAGCGAAGAGGGGAGCTACGAAGAAGAGGTAAGTGATGAAGAAGAGGAAAGCGCCGAAGAGGATTAAAAGTAAGTTTGATGCTACAAATATTTTATACTGTGCTATCTACGTAAATTCCCTCGTCTATGATTTATTTCTGACATTTCTTTTTGAACACTCCAATTAATAAGTGAAATGGTACAAATAAAAGGGATGTAGGTATTAGTATGGAATACAAAGCTTGTAAACTTTAACCTCGTTGAGTTTCGCCAACCTTGCGCTTTGATCTTCACCCCAGTCGTTAATTACGACCCCAGACTACTCACTTACCTTTTTCTGGAAAAGCTACGTTATTGTTGGGGCACTTGGGTATTATTCTCGAAAGCTTGATATTTTTTGGCCAAGGCACCCAAGCTAAAGCAGTCTATAAAGAAATCATAATGGGAAGTTGTGGTCCATAAATGTACAAAAGTAGCTCTGAATCCTTCACTTTGCCTGTTCAAATTTGTAGATCCGAAGGTTTGAAATCACGAAATGTTCCCTGTAGTATCTTGACTAACTTCAAGGGTTATAGAAGGATTTGTCTTCGGTTCTAGTCATCGTATGCCTCACTGGTCCCCGCGTGGATGTCTGACCTTTCTGGGTCATTTTTGAAAATCAATTAGAGCATAATACCATATAAAAGATAGTCTTATTGGGAATATATCTAGTCCAGAAGAAATGTCTATACTGCAATACCGGGCTCTGCAGCCGAGATGTATATAAAATAAGATTCTATGTTGATATAGTACCCCCTACCTATAGTGTGACCTTATAGTAATGATTCCCCGGCTAAACTCTATAGATGGACCATAAACTCTCTCACTTATTGTTTTATATCTCGTATCACACCGTCGAGAGTTAGCACATGTATGTAAGTCTTATATACCACATCCTAATCTTTCTAAACTCCAAACAAGGGATCTTGTCACCAAAAAAAGTGAAAGTGGCAGTATCAGCTATGAGTATGAAACTCCAGTCCATCCGCAAAACTAACTCGAGAAATTAAAGTCTTATTTTAGCTGGAGAGCTTTTATCCATGCCCAATATGGCACACCTTATTCCCCTGCGCCGGGTGACTCCGGCATTTTCCCGCGCCGATCCGGGGTAAAATCTCTGTACAAAATTTTCCATCAGCAACCATAAAACCATGTTCTCCCGTGCCTTCTCCACATTGAACCCATCGTTTCGTCCCACCTCTAAACTAATTATGTCCAATTTGATTGAGCAAGCCAAGAAGACTGCGGCATACACCGCGGTTGACGAAAACTTCCCTGCCCACGCGAAGGTGGTCGGCATCGGTTCCGGCTCTACGGTGGTGTACGTGGCCGAACGTATCGGTCAGTTGGCAAACAAGGCCGAATTTGTGTGCATTCCTACCGGTTTCCAGTCCAAGAACTTGATTATCGATAACGGTTTGAATTTGGGCACCATCGAACAATACCCAGAGTTGGACATTGCCTTCGACGGTGCCGACGAGGTCGATACCCTGTTGAACTTGATCAAGGGCGGCGGTGCGTGTCTTTTCCAGGAAAAGTTGGTTGCGGTGGCCTCCAAAAAGTTCATCGCCGTTGCCGACTTCAGAAAAAAGTCGCCGCAGTACTTGGGCACCAACTGGACCCAGGGCGTGCCCATCGAGGTGGTTCCGTGCGCGTGGGTCAAGGTCTCCGCTGACTTGAAGAGAATGGGTGCCGAGACCGTAACCTTGAGAGAGGGGGGTAAGGCCAAGGCCGGTCCCGTTGTCACCGACAATAACAACTTCTTACTCGACGCGCACTTCGGTGAGATCAAGAACGTCTCTGCCTTGCACAGCGAGATCAAGGCCTTGGTTGGAGTCGTCGAGACCGGCTTGTTTGTCAACATGACGGACAAAGTGTACTACGGGAACGAGGACGGGTCGTTTGAGTGTGTCCAAAAGTAGGTAGATAATAAGATTATTGAATAAGAAAATGAGGAGGAGACATCGTGAGTTGTCAGTGCTGGATCTGAGCTATTGACATTAGACGGTATATCTATCCTTAAAACCCGAGATATTTAAAATTCAAGTCACCAGGCTATATCACAAACCCTAGATTGGAGTATGTACCACGAATATGGAAGTCAAAGACCTAGAGCGGTTAACTTGAGTATTATCAGCAATTCACACGTATATACACTTAGTTTGATAATCGTGTTAGCCTGGTACGTATAATGTTACTTGTGATTCGATGTTGAAATAAAGACACTCGTAAGGCACTGCTTAGCATATCAGGGTTGGTCTGCATAAATACTTGAATACAAAAATAATAATAGCATATGCGATAATTCTTAATAGCTAACCGTCGATGGATCTAGCTTGGACGCTCTTGATAATCATACATCGGTAGAAGGGTCGTCGATACAGCATATGCGTTAAGAGTATTCTGGCCTTTAGGCTCCATTGGTGTTCCCAATCGTTTTTTTTTCCTCATCTAGCGTCCATCCGGGTCAGCTGCAATAATACAGATATTAATTAAAAAATTTAGTATAAAAGTCCAGAGGAAACGAAAGAAGGATGCAAGAGAAATCAGAGGATTTCAAACCCAAAAAAGACAGACAGAAGGAAAAATGAGCCACCAGGCTATATTGGTAATTAGGAAGAAACAAGGCTATCAAAGCTCGGGTCTCACGATGGGAGTTCTGACGAAATCGACAGAAAGGGGTAAGTTGGAATCTGTGGAATTCCAGGATTGGGAAGGACTCAGACATGGAGCTTTCCTAGGGGAAGAAGTTTGAACCAGGAGCTTCAACTCCGAGAACCGGGCTTCTATTCAGAAACTTCCGGGTAATCAGAAGCTCCAAGAATGTAGGAAGAGCCCATTACACATCCTTGGAGTTGCTACTGATCCAGTTCAAACTCTCTACTAAGCCAATTCCTTGGGTGGCAACGGTAGGTACCACGTTCCAGGTGTGGTCTTTCAACTTGTTCAACTGAAAGGACTCAATCAACTCCTTCGGCTTAACCGCGCCGTCCATGTCCTGCTTATTAGCAAGAACAATCAACAAACACCCCGCCAACTCCTTGTCATTGATAACACGCATCAACTCGTTCTTGCTCTCCTCCAATCTGGCGTGGTCCGAGCAGTCGACAACGTATATCAACGCATTGGTGCCGGTGAAGTAGTGTCTCCACAACGGTCTGACACGCTGCTGTCCACCACAGTCCCAGACGGCAAAAGTGACATTCTTCTGTTTGACGGTTTCAACGTTGAACCCGACCGTAGGGACCGTAGTGGTGGTCTTGGAGCCGAGCTTCAACTTGTACAAGATAGTAGTCTTACCCGCATTGTCAAGACCCAACATCAAGATACGCATCTCGCGGCTTTTGAAAATAGAGGACTGTCTGTTAGTAATGGCATTGAGCGACTCGGAAATGGCCAAAAATGAAAAGTCCTTGCTTTAGCTTCACATACGAATAAGTTACCCATGGTTGTCTGAGTTTTGAGCTGGGAAGAATGAATCAGGAAGAATGGGCCAAGATGGATCTGAATGGCTGGCAATATATTTGCGTCACCTGTTGTTATAAACGAACGTGTTGGCCTGTACGTGTGCCTATCCGACTAATTTTATGAGATCACCCCCGCCTGGTTCTAGACGCTGGCGCTATTAAATCTGCATGGTAGAGCTTTTCGGGCGTCAGGGGCGGGTGCAAAGTGACTCAAATGGGCGACGTGTACATAAATTATTACTAAGGTAACAGTCCCCTGCAGATCACCTCTCCCTTGAGCATCGTCTGGAACTGCTGCCGCTATCAGAGTTAGATCATATTTTTAAGCAGGACCCCAACGAGTAATATCTATTTCAAAAATTTGTGGATTCTCGTAATTTCACCGAATAGATTGATCAAGTCAGATTATGCCGGAAAGGGAAGGGCCTGCCCGCGTGCATATTACACGGTCATACTTTGCCTAAGTGGGGAATAACGACTGATAGCTTCAGCCTGTATAGAGCTTATTCGACTGCCGGAGGACTACATAAACAACAAGCAATCAGGCTATACTAAGGCTGTCCCAATCCCCTGGCACTGCGTCGTCTGATCTCATTTTACTAGGAATCAAGGTTTGGTATACGGCCGCCCTTGGCCTGTACGTCCTTGGGGATGCCTTATGTACCCTATTCAGAGCCTGGTCGGTAAGTGATCTTTGTCTGATTATCTGTAAAACTTTCGTTATAGGGTACAAGCAGGCTCTGGTGCCGTAAAATATCGTAAGCATGCTCTGTTAGCTGATTTCTATAGCTAAGGCCTGGTGATATCTGTTTAAGGTATAGCCAAAGATAGGGGTGTGTGTCCCAGAGAGCAGTCTCACAAATGGACCGGGAATACCGGATTAGATCGACCCGGGATTAAAAATCTTCTAGAACAATTAAAGCTTGTACTTCTGCTTGTTCTTCGGGATTTAAAATATAGCGCGGACAAAAACGTTGGTGCTTGGTCACGATTTCCTGTTTGAATAGCCCCGCTCAAAGGTGAATCTAGCTGAGTTGAAATTGGAGTATCCTTGGTTCTATCTTTAGAGTATCCCTATCCTACTGTCGTACTCACTGAGAGGGATTCCAGGGAGCATGGAATTCAAGGGTATGGGCGTGTTTAGTAGCGCCTCGTTAGTTTTTCCATCGTCACTGATTGATTGAACTCAACGTCTTAAAGGTTTAACCCTTCGTGTGTATCGTGTTACAGATATCACTTGTTATTTGTGTACTAATAACGGGCTGATAACAATGCCTCATAGTGTGTAATTAAAGCAGATCTGTGCCCTCTCTGTTTATGGATTGGATACAAAACGTATCCAATCTCACTTAAGCAGTCTTATTATTGTTATTGGAAATACTAGTCTCTCCAAGCCTTCAGTTTCAATAGTGGTCATCTTGTTCTGCCATCTACTTCGTATACATGTACTTAATGCTTTATTAGCTAATATATTAATATTTCATTTGATTTATGGAAAAGATGCTCAAGTTTAATGTGCACAATAACTATAAGCCAGACCATAAACGGCCACCCACAAATCATTAGTTGTCCTGAGATGTGTAGTCTCTTAATGGTGAGGGCCAGATTACCCAATGACTTTCGTAGTAGTTCTAATAAAACCAGTTCCTTGTTTGAAACTATTCGATCAACTGGCTAAATTGTGGCGTTAATGTTTATGAAAGAGTCCCTTGCATATACACACTGCCACCGTCTTACCAATATTAGTATATAGACGAGCTATGCGCCCCTCTAGATCCCAGAAATGGAATTTTCGAGACAGGATCGCTGTTTTCGTATCTATCGTTGCACCTCTAAAGCTGCTACTTCAACCTTGAGACATAGTGATCAAACGAATACATCGATATGTGTCCCTCTCGCAATTTCAGAGTTATAAATCTGTTCAACTCATTCAAGCTGCGAGCTGAATAAGAATAATCCAACACATAAAAGCGGTACAACAAAAGCATACCTGAACTTATAATTAAGGCTCATTATAGTCAACATCGTACTAAGCGAGAGGATATCGGTTTGGGATGGTAGCAAAATACACGGCAGATGTGTGCTTACTTTAAACTAGTATTTGGTTCATATAAACTGAGACTTTCACTATTGTTTTCGTGATAGCGCTCATTATCTGCCACTAACCAAAACCTTAGTAAAGAATTGGCTTTGAACTCCTTGCTCAAATTTTTGTTGTTGTATTCATAACTCATCTGATCCCTGCGTTAATAAAAGCATATTTTTGAATCAGCTATCGAAAATAAACACACAAGGTCGTAAGATGTTATATTTATTTTTGCCATCGATATGTTCGCCTTGTTTTCACAGGTATGGGCCATGGTTGGGTCTATAATCATAGCTCACGTACCCTCTTACCATTTCCTCTCTGCGCAAGAAGCGAAACCAACCACTCATGATCATTATCTAATAATCACATCATTTATTACCATTTATCACATATCCCCGTCCTATTTATTTATCTTCTTCCTTCCACTCCACAACTAGTGCCTTCTCTCCCCCTCTCTGTGTCTTTACTGTATACCCCGATTACCAGCTTCCTAATCATGCTGCTCCTTCTACCACTGCCTCTTTTATCTGCATTGCTGTGTCCAGCATCTTATATTCTTACAAAATCTTACCATAGCTCGTCGGGAACAATCCCCTTTTCCCGTTCAACTCTCCCTCAGTCCAGCCGTCAACATCGCCCGTGACCAATACAAGCTTGTCACCTGCACGGACAGAAATCTCGTCATCCCCATCAGCACTGTAGTCATACAAAACCTCGATATGGGCCACCTTTTTGGCGCCCCTCCGCGGAGCAACAGCCGGGCCTTTCTTCTTTTCCTCCACAATCTCGAGGTACGACGTTGGCACCAACCCCAGCTCCCCCGACTTCCGTGAAACCTTGGTCCAGCCACCGTCGTCTGCCTCCACCACACTCACAGCCTCCCCTACTAGCATCGACACTTCATCAGCCCCTGTGGCTTCGTACGGATACAACGCCGTTCCGGTGGCAATGGCGCTGGCGCTGGACGAAACAGAGGCAGTCTTGTGGCGGAAGTGGCCGAGCAAACCGCTTGTGTGTGTGGCGCCTGAGGAAGTGGTGTTTGCCGTAGCATTGGTGTTTGCCGTAGCATTGGTGTTTGTTCGCCTCAACGAATCACTCGTGCCCGGAACAATTACCGTTTTCTTCTTCCCAAAGAGTCCAAACAGCCGCTTGGTCTTCTCCTGTACGGTGTAGGACATATCTTGGTCTCCAGCGTAGTTCTGGATCGTCTCAACTTCCACCTGGGCAATCACGCGCTTGTTATCGTCCATCACATACATGTTCAACGTATTGATGATCTTCTTGAAGATGGTTTCGTAGTCGGCCAACTTTCCCGCCGCACGCAACTCTTGCTTCTGGCGAATTAGTTCCTCCAAGCTCTGCTTTTCATTGGTCGTGAGCTCGGTGTAGCGGTCCAAGCTCAGCAAGGACTTGTTCAATACCACCCGGAGGGTCGTCAATTCTGGTTCGCGTACCACCAAGTTCTCATCATCGTGCCAGATGGGCGACGGCACGTAGGTAAAGTCCACTGGCTCCGTCCATGGCTCCATGTTGTGCTTGATATACATCGCCGTGTCCAAATGCGGCAAGTTCTGCTGTGCGACCGCGTCGATCTGCTCGAGATTGGCACTGACGCGCGTACCCGCCGCCCGCTCCAACTCGCCTGCCCGCGCAATGATCGCGTTCAATTTCATCACGCGCATCTCGTTCAAGTCCTGGTAGTTGTCTAAAATCTCTGGCAAGTCTTGATAGTAGTACTTGTCCTTCAAACGGTTCGCGACACCGATTTTCATCAAGTATTCGTTCTTGGCGATGTTCATTTCCACCTCTTTCTCATGCTCACGCTTGCGCGTCTTGTCGCTCGCGGACTTCTCCGCCTTCATTCGCGCGCTCTCCATGCTCTGGCAAACGTGGTCGTAGTTTTCCTTCGATTTTTTTAACTCGCTGTAGAACTTTTCACGCTCCTCGTGCACCACTTCATGAAGCAGCGCTAACTTTGCGCGGAGCGCCTCTGAGTTTCCCTGGAGCTGTGTCACACGCGCCGCGACTTTCGCATTCAAATCGTCGCCGAACGCCATGCGGTCGCGCGCGCTCTGCTCCGTCTGGGTCAACACCTCTGTCCACATTACCAAAGATGCGCTCTCCAACGATCCGGGCGTCACCTTTGGCATGTCCCCAACTGAAAGCAGTGTCAGGACATTGGCCTTCTTCTTGAACGACTCCGCACACAACTGCTTCAACTTTGTCGCGTACTCGCGCTCCAACTCCGCGCGTGCACGGTAGAACGCCTCCACGTCTGAGAGCCACTTGATGTTGTTGTAAGCCCAAGCATCCGTCGGCTTGAACGCATCTTTTAGTTCGTTCCCGATGCTGATGTCGGACATTATCTTGTTTGTAAGTGAATTGGTGGGTGCTGTCATCCGTGTCGTTATCGCTGGAAATATCGCGCACGATCAGTTTGCGGGTCTTCGCGAACGGCTTGTGCGGCTCCTGTGTAGATCCGTCTCCGTGGGAGGTGAGAATATTTGAAATAGTAGATTTATTAGATTAATTATGTTAATTTGAACGGAATCTTCTTGGTTAACAAATAGACTACTTTCATGTCCTGGAGAGATTTTTGGGAAGTAAAGCTCCCAGATAAACTGTACTAACTAACCGCAGAATGCTTGAATGGTATAGACCAACAATAGTAAAGTAACGCAAAAGGATAACAAGATGTGCAGATGTTATTTACGGAAAAGGAAGGGCAATATGCTATAAGAAGGGATATACGTAAGCGAGGTGATTTGTAGTTATGTCAGACTTCAAAAAAAACAAGGGATAGAGACGTAGTTTAGTGAAAGCATGCAATTATGTTGATCCTAGCCAAAGTCCAGGACAAGCATAGGGGCTATATAGCCCGTGAAATTATAGCGGTACTATTTAGGCTCGGTTTGAATATAATCAATTGTCATACCATGTAGGCGATACTCCCTTTGCAATACTCTATAGACCAAGACAAGATTGAAGACTATAATAGTTGGATGTAAACTCTCTGGCTTCTTTCCAAAATGTACCTTAAATTAAGTCTATAGCGGATAAATGTATTGATGACTTTCTACTAGCAGTTTACGGGTATTCCAAATTGTTCAGGCGGATAGTTCGTTGTTAAAATAGTAATATCAAGTTAGTAATTTTAACCTGATTATATTGGTGTCAGTGCCCAGGAAATGAGATAGCCTTCCGGGTCCTCGGATATTACCTTACCCTTTTCAGGGAGTCTATAGTACGTATACTTTGCATTGGCTTACGAATTTGGTACGTTGGTCCGCCATGTGCTAGTAGCACCGTAGATTCTAACTGCAACCACTTCCAAATGGCAATTTTAACATCCTACATCTTCTTGCACACCCAGAACTCACACTCATACACCCATTTTCCGAGCGACCTTGAATCACACCCATACGTTGTCTCAATCCCGTTCTCATGCTTGATAAACTCAAACCCCATGGACACAACCAACTCAAGCAAATCTTCGCACGAAAGCTCAAGGCCCTTATCTGTATCCTCCTCATCATCCTCGTGGTGCCAAAGGAGTGGCCCAAAGTTGACCCACGTTCCCCCAGCCCTCAAACAATAGTGAATACTCCGAACATAGTCGATAACATTGGCAGCGGTATCCAAGAAAAAGCACGTAGCCACCACGTCCCAGCTTGCCGCATTTTCCGTTCTAAAAGATGCCGCTGTGGCATCGGCGGAGTATGTCTCCGACAAAGCCAAGCCTGGAGGACCGTAGAGATCCACGAATGACCCTGCGGTCATGGACATTAAATCTCCCACGGGGATATCTGGATATGTTCGGTTGAGCTCGGAGACGTCCCCCACGCGGAAATCAGGCACCGTCACCGGCCTGAGCTGACTGTTGCGCTTGGCGGTGTGCGAGAACTTGTGCAAGAAGGGAAAGATCGAGTAGTGGTGCGCGACATAGGTATGGTTGAGAATGAAGTTGGAAGCGAGCAACATGTGATAGGAGAACTCGTTGCCCTGTGTAGTAAAGCCTTCTTTGACAAGGTCCACCACAAGTCTCCCCAAGCCTGCGCCCGGCACTAACACCTTCACCTGCTGACGGTCAGGAACCGATGGAAACGCCCCGATGAGATACTCTGTTATACGACCAAAGCTGCACTCACGTTCAGTAATGCATTCTTCGGACCATTCCCGTGTGAACTGGAGCAAAACTGACCGCACTTTGTCAAAGTCTGAGTCGGTACACCCTGCCCATTCGTCTGGGGGGGTTGCCACCTGCCAGTCTGCCGCCACAGCAGTGGCTAAGTTTTGAGTGAATTCCTGGTTCATACCAATACACGAGTCAAGATTGCGTAAATGATCAAGAAACCACGGAAGCAAGAGTTTATCTGCTGAGGACAAGGTGTCCCACTTCTTCTGTCTCGGCAGGAGAATATCGTTCCTGGCCCATTCCCCATACCGGTGGAAGGACGTGCTGAGGTGTTAGTGTCTGAGAAATATTTGCTGTGGCTAGATATGTCTAATTGGAGTACGTATTGCGTCTGGATACTCAGGATTGATATCCACCACCGGAAGCTCGAGATTGGCACATTCGTCGTAACTGAAAGCTCGCCAATCCTATTCTTGACTGCCATATGCCTGACTCTGTACTTACAGAACCGAGGTCAATGCCTTGTACTCTTGCTCCTCGTCTGTTTGTTCGTTCATAGTGATTCTAAGTGAATTCTCCGAAGGTGGGTAATATATCTACCATGCTCAAATGCAGATCAAAGATTCAGCATCATGCGATGCAACCTGGGTTTCATGCAGGTCTGAATTAGGTGCGAAGTCTGAGAGTAAAATAGGATGAAAGGGCATAAGCTTTGGGGACACTTGAGGGTATACATGGCTGTTGACATGATATACTGCAAACGAGTATGATATGTTTGCTTAAAACTGATAGATTCGACATTTTGCCCCATTAAACATTAAGCCTTATATTTGGACTTATGCATTAGTTAGCACGGATCGTGATAAAATCACTTCCTGGTGTTTGAGAAAGCTTCGACTTGTCTATCTGTAGTGACTCGCAAACATGCACGAAATATGCTGATACTAAGAATGTCGAGGATTGGAATATTATAACAAAGAATATGTATTAAATAGGATGGTTATTGTTTATAGGGCTTGGAAATTTCCAAGGAGGTACGTCCAAACTATACCACTCTCAGTCATTTCCATGGATATATAGCCAATTCTCTTGATAGATGGATGCCAGTCGAGATTCCCGCGCCCTTTAATGGTACATCACGGTAGCAAGAGGGCAAATCTGAAGCGAGGATGGTGGCTCAAACAACGAATCTCCAACCCTCAGAAGACCTAATTACACGATTATTGGCACAAATTTCGTGGATTGAAATAATTTGGGTAAGACCAATGGGGTCCCCCAAACTGAACTCTCAGGATAATCCCAAGTAATAATGAAATGGCAATTCGCCAGTGGAGAATTATCAGATAGTTACGTTCTACATACTATCTCCTGATAATTGTCGTTACTTCGTCTCGGTCAGGGTTGGAACCGCACGCAACCTACGGTTCTCCTCCACCACCTGCTGGACCAAGTCAGTCAAGGCGTCGATCTTCTCGTAAAGCTCGTACAACTCCCAGCCTACACTGGTCTTCTGCGCCTTCTCCACCGGTGGCGCCACCTTGTCGACCCGGTTGTTCCACTCGGACAAGTTGATGGAAAACTCCGGGTCCTCTCTCTCGGCATGTCTCTGCAATCTGACGCTACTTCTGATGGCGTCCTGGGTCTCCTGGATGCTTTCATTGCTCCAAAAGGCGTCTTCAAACCCGTCTGTAAGGTCCCACTCTAAGTCCACCTCATTAGCATCGTCCGGGAGGTTCTTCATCCGGTTATATTGGACACGTCTGCTCAAACGGACTTCCGAAATGGCGATGTATGTGAGTAATGGCGAGTAAACGACGAGCATCACATAATAGTTCACCTTGGAATAGATCCGCTCTTTCATCCAGAGCTCAAGTGGAATACAAAGAAAGACCATTTCCACCACGTTCAACGGCGGAACAAAGACGTTCTCGTCTGGGGCCCTGATGTAGCGGAGGGTTTTCTGCGCCACAAGTGCAAGGTATTCATCCGTGGCGTGGTCATAGATGAAACTATATGCAGAAGAGTACAACGCCACAAGAATGTTCAATAAGATGACCGAGACGATAAAACAGTATACGTGGTAGAGGATATTGGCGTACGGGGAGGCCAAATGGGACAACGCGTCAAAGTCAGCTCCACCCAACACGGTGCGCACCATCACCGTCATGATCAACGCAGTCGACTCGCGCTTCCCATCAGAGATATCGAGTCCCAAGAAACCCTGGAGGAAACCGAGCATGATGATGAACAATAAGGCAAAGAAGATGAGGGATTCCGTCATCATCCGCTTGACTACCACGATCATGGCGCCCACAAACGGCTTGGCGTCGAGGTAGAGAATCAAACGGCAGAACACAAATGGCGACGCAGTACTCAATACGCGGTACGAGATCTCACCATAGAGCAGGGCCTTCCCGGCATGATTGTGGTCCTTCTCTATGAGCATCCAGAACGCTTCATATAATGCCAGGGGGTTTTCCGAGTGCTCACGTTGATTCTCAAGCAAGGATAAGCCTCTAAAAACCATGGAAATGACAATAATCGAGTAGAGCAAGCTGTTATACGCATTCCAAAAACCAAAGTAAGCCTTCCCCACATGGAAGAACTTGACAAACTCATCCATAATGAAACCCACAACAAACACATAAAAAGTAACTTCCCCCGCGTCCAAGCCGTGGAGGTCATAGCGCGAATTGACCACCACGCTGTACAAGGCCAAAAACAAAAACGAAAACCAAATCTCCAACATGTTCTGGTACAACGGAGTTTTGATCCGGCCTGGGTCGAAGTGCACCCAGAACGAAGACTTGTCCCCGTTCTGGTACATCACATATGCATGCGGGTCTTGCGCAGACTGTACGATCCACCCGCGCCACAACCACTTTATGCATCGCTGGTAGCCCGAGGAGCCGATGACAATGGTGGAATGCATATCAACCGCTAATTCCAACGCATTCTGAGGAGCTGCATCTTCGTCGTTGAGACAGATGGTGTAGCGGCGACACAACATGGAGATGAAACAGTAGCGCTCATCCTTTTCCAGCTCGATAATCATTTTCGCGAGCTGCTGCGCCGCGGTCGCGCGGCAGGTGTACAACTCGCTATCGTGAAGCTCGGTCTGACTCTGCGTCCAGTACCAACCGCAAACCTTTAACAAGCAGAAGATGATGCACGAACGGTACTTGCGCGAGGAACTGCCGCGCGCACCATCGCCCTTACCACCTGCCGCCTGGACCGCAAGCTTCACAACGTTGTCGTTGAGCAAGCGTGAGCCCTGCTGGGTGATGAAGTCGTCGGGAACCGCAATGGGGATGACTTTATCAATAAGGTGTTTCAAGTTCAACGCGATGCGCAATGTCTGACGCGACGTGGGAGTCGTATACGACTCGAAGCGGTCCTCCGCCGTGGGAAGCACAATCGACATTTGTTGGTGAGATGATTCAGAGGAAGCGGTATAACGAGTATTGTTCAAGTAGTTTGGTACAAGAGCGTCGGCAAGGGCTGGGGGGTAGCAATCGAGCCAGCAACGCGGACGTCTTCCGTGTTTCCTTATGCATGGGGAATATGCAGGTCGATTTCAGCTTGGAGTCGGGACCACGCGCCACATGCAGCGCCCAAGCTACGACGCATCGAACCTACATCTCTTAAGGAGTGATGATTGGGTTTTTAAGGGATAGGAATTTATATAAGGCATCCAAGTGCGAATGGCCTAATTATTTATGTGTTTGTTATCGGGAAAAGAGTAATTTCGTGGTTGAGATGGGAAAGTGTTGCGCCCCGTGACGCGCATGATTAGTCTAGACACCTAACAGGAAGCATCCAAATCCCCCGCATGACTCTTGATTTGGAATACACGGCGATGTCTACGCGTTTGAAGCTTCTCCAGAATGTGTAATAGCAGTTTATAATGCCAAAAGTAGTAATTCGCGGTGTTTCTGTCGAAGTCGTTTTTTATATATCGTGCTCTTAGAGTACTGCCCTGCACCCCTGATGTCTCCTTGGATATGCGTAACCGCGATATGAGGAGCCAACTTGATATTTTACCTAATCACCACATGGATGCGAATTCCATAGAAGTCTGTATAGCGTGGGTACAGTTATCGCACCTAGAGAGGTGACGTTAGGTTAACCTGGCATATTAACAAAGCCAGTAGATAGGCATGAGAGTTTCCGAGAATGTATGACGTATCGATGTAGCATAGACCGGTGGGTAAATATCTTGAAAGCTAGATAGTGCGGCTTTCCCCAGGTCTCCGTTCCGTCTTTCTCTTACATAATGGGAGTCCCCATAAATATTTTGAACGGTGGTTTATTTTTAAGGGATCTCGGAAATAAGCTATATCTGAATGTCTAACACATTTGTTCAAGTTCAGCTAAACTTTTATGATTCTTGAAACAATACACACAATAGGAATATTTACCTCCTAATTATTTGATCTGGTCCGACTTTGGGTCCGTGGTTCCTAGGATTATTTTGCCCATAGTCCGAAGAATCCAGACACTTGTGACTGTTTTAGCCCCCTGCCAACTGAGCCTTGCGGTCAAATTCTGTATCGCAGAGTCAGCCTCAACGCTAGAACGGTGCTAACGACTTTTTTTTTTCAGTTTTTTAGTGTTTCATATATGGATCTGGTAAATCTTCTTAGTTATATCTGTATATGGTTACAGTTTCTCTAAGGTCTCCACAGACACTACGCATTAATGTAGTCATAAGCACAACACCATGCTATACAGCACCCACTAAACCATTCGGCATATATATATGTATATATATTACTGCATACTCTGTTTATAGACTTGGTATAGCTAGCTTTTATCCTTACAAGGTGTTTTATGCGCTCCGGCAGAAAACCACCGTCCACATTCAGAGTAGAAAACTCTGTCTAAATAAATTGAATTAAAGTCTCAGTGTGTATCATGGCTTTCTGGGTTAGTTTCATGAAGGCTGTTTTTTAGTAAACTGCTACATATATATAATAAACATCTTACAATTTCACTCGTACCAGCCATAAAATAACGAGCTTGCGTCTTCTTCTCCTCTACTGGGTAATTTATCCGGTCCCTGCATGTAGTATGATGTAATGCAATGTGAAACCAGAGCTCCAGTTTTTGTTAATGGTCATATTCTTGACGCTAACAAAACAGAAACTGCTACATTTAAAAGCCGTGCCTCTTTCCACGTATCAGAGACCCTCCATGAGGTCATTTATCAAATCCCACCGAAGAACTGCCTCCTCCACAAGCGAAGTTGGGGAGCCCCCCTTCAAGCCACCGCTGGTGTTTACCAACCAAAGCCCGTTAGCCTCACCCGTAGTCCCTCACATCTCCAGCTTCCAACCACCATCACCTATCCAGGGAAGTCTCTCAGTACCGTCGTCGCCCAAGCGCTTACTCCGTCCTATCCGCGACTTTTTGAGCAAGAAGCCACATGAAATGAGAGACAGAGCCCCGGGTGACTCCAGAGGCGAGGCCAGCAATGAGGTCATAGGCGAAGTCAGATGCGAAACTTTCAGTGATAACCTTGCCTCCCTCCCTCCCCAACTCCTCCTGGCCATGCCGATTCACCCCAAAGTCCGTGTCGGCAGCTTTGAGAACTTGCTGCGGTTAAACGACGGTGCCCGGCGACTTGAGACGAGACCCATGTCGGAGCCACTCCAACCGCCCGTCTCTTACAGCCCCGACGCCTCTGCCTCGGCGCTCTCCGTTCAGACGTCACAGGGGACGCTCGAACTCGCCTCTGTGGCCAAAGAGGCTGAGGATGACTCGGACTCGAGTAGCAGTTCCAAGTTTTCGTTTGAAAACGCGATCGGCGGACGCAACACGTCGGTAAAGTATTACAAAAAGCCTGAGACAGGTACCGTCGGCGAAATCCTTCGTCAGGGACTATTTCGTCGCCAGAAGAGTGTGTACATGTCGGATGTCGTCGTTGACGACGATTTGGACGACGATGTGAACGACTTTGAGGGCGAAGAGTATGACGATACCGAGGAGTTGTTTAATCGGAAGCTTTTTAGTAGCGATGAAGAGATAGAGGGGGAAGTGTATGCTGACGGGTATGCGGATGATGGAGAATCTGATGATTATGCGGAGCTAACCGAAAATGGGATTACAGAGCTAAAAGAGAGTGGGTATACCAGGCCCATCGATGCTTACTCCGACTTGGAAGATGATTATGCCGAGCTAATGTGGAATGCGAATGAACCTTCTGTAAATAGCTCTTCAGGGCTGGTCAGACTGTATATCACAGACCTGACGTCGAAACCTGGCGGCGAGGATGAGAACGGTAGTGGAAAGTTTTGGGAGGCTGACCAGCAAATCAAGGCTAATCCTGGTGATAATGCAAATGGCGCTAATAAGACAATTCCTGGTACCAATTCTGATACCTCCAGACCCCTTCCTTCTATCAATTATGGTGATCCCACGGTTTTCAAACCACTTCCCGTTATCAGTGATTTCACCAGCACAGCTAAACCCCTTCCTATTAGTAAGGATTTTCGGGTTTCCAGATCCCTATCTGCCATAAATTCTGCTAACCAGACCTCAAAAGCCTCTAGCGATATAGATAGCCAAAACAAGGCTCTTCCTCGTGCCCGTACCAGTATTCAACTCTCTAAAGCCCTTCCTGCTATTAATACAAACCTCTATTCCCTGGCCGAACTGATTCCTGCGAATAAACATCTCCAGGAATCTCTTCCAGTGGATCGTACTTTTCATAGTTCTTCTATGAGTACCACTCTTCAGAGGTCTCTTCCTATGGATAACCTCCAGTCTCTTCCTACCGCACACCCCTCATCTCCTATTCTCTCCTCGGATTTTTTTTCCAATTTCCTCCTGTCTCGTTCCAATTCCAGTGGTTCCTCCCCCGACAACCACCATCCCTTGTTCCGCCTTGCAAGCAGCCTCGATCCTTCCAGCTCAAGTTCACAGGCTCTTCAGTTGCAAGATGCGATTGCGTTCACGGAACTGGTGGCAGAACCAGTCACTCCCACCCGCAATGGGTTCTTCAAAGGGCTCTCGAACCGGTTGAACGGCCAATTTCTCGCCGTGGACGACTTCGATGTGAGCCCCGGCGATAAGTCGCCACTTATCAACGGGCTTACCTTTGGCTCAGGACGCATCCGCGGCCGCCCGCGGGAGAACTTCTCTCTAGCCGATTCCAGCCTCCAGGAGAGTTTGGATGAGTTGGCGAGAATACAGTCGGTAGAGCCGGACGTGAATATGACAACGGTCAGCTGTGCTTTTGCTGAGAACCTGATGGATCTGAATGATCTATCTATGAGTGAAACCACAGTTCGTATGACCCCCCTGGAGGAGCTCGATGCTTTGTTTCCGGTGAGTTCTGGTGTCTCGGAAAAACTAAGTACCTTATTACCTAAGATGAATTTGGTAGACATCAATACGGATTCTACTGATGGATTCTCTTTGTTACCTAAAACTCTGGTAGATAAGGAGTTCTCCCAGGAACTTGGGTTGTTTCCTAAGATGGATCCGATAACTAGAACCAGTATTCCCTCAGAAGATGCACCCCCTTCAAAAAATCACTCCGCTATTTCTGATGAGCTTAAAAACTTTCTCCCCAATCCTGTGAATACAGCTCTTTCTGAGAGATCGCACCGCCTTTCTCAGAAAACACCGGCTGCTTCTGACGAGCTCAAGGCCATACTTCCTAATCATGATATATCTTCCCGTCTCAGAGCTACGCTTCCCAAAAACCCGGATATAGCTCTTTCTAAAAGAGCCAACGCTACTCCTTCTACAAGCCTGGCTCTCTCAGAAACGTTAAATAACCTTCTTCCCAGGAATCCTGCTCTCTCCCAGTCCAGCGCCACTTCTTCGAATCCCCATACGTTACGTCCCTCTGATAACCCTATGGGCTCCGTCGACAGAATGGTTCGCTCTCGAAGCGTTAAGGTCTCCCACCTATCAGACCATTTCGATAGTGACTTGACGTTTCTCAAATCAAAGTACTCGTGGTACGATGAAGGTCCCCCCGACCTCCCTCCTGCAAACCGCAACTCCACAGGAACTTTTGACGACTCACTCCTCGATGAAATCAACCAGCTCCCGGAAGACTTTGACTTCAGCGAGCGGCTGGAACCGGAACGCCAGCCAGCACTCTACAAGTCCAAATCGTTCAGGGGGAGACCCGTAAAGGCCGTCAGTGATACTAATGTCTCATTGAACCGCATAGAAACGGGTAGCAAAACCGTCACGTTCTTCAACCTGGGCACCAAAGGCGACTCGTCGCTCTCCTTGGGATCGAAGGAGAGTCTGTTTACCGAGATTGCGGAGGAAATGTGGGGAGATGCCTTGACCCCAGTCTCTTCGCATCCCCAGCCCTGGCTCTCACCGATTACTGAAGCGGATAGTCCAGTGGTAATAAGGCACAAGCATGGTGAGTCTATCTGGCAGGGCGAAGTTTAATAAATCTATTGTAATTTTATTGCTTTCAACCTAATATTTTGGATAATAGTGGTTGTTTGACCGCTTGTTTATCATAATGGTAATTTGGACTCTGTAAAGTATAGCTAAGCTATAGAATTGTGACTTCCTCCTTTTTTAATGGCCTTCTCGTCAGATAAATCATAGCAGATTCCTTTAGAGCCAGATATGGAACCCAGATTCAACCCACATGAGCTCGAGAATTAGTTTATTTTGTTGTACACGCGGCCTTACATGTTATAAAGATACGTGATGCGATTTTTTAATCTTACAGTTAGTCTTTAAATCAAATATTTAGTCTCGGCACTCCCAACTTACCCAAACTCAACTTTGATATTTGAAATAAATTTTGGCAATCTAAATTGAAGGCTATCAATCCAATTACGTTTTAAAAGACATTACTTCCACTCTCTCACATCCTTATTTCGACCCATATCCTAGGCCTACATCTAGCCCATTTCCGTTAGGTAGTGCGCAGCACAAAGGTCGGAATTTATTTCGCAACTTCACAACATAAGAAACTCTCCACTAACAGCCTATCTAGAAGCTTCATCTATTATTTACCATCCATCCTGGGAACATCCGACCCAAGATGTTCAAGAAAGAGTAAGTATCGGCACCTTTGCTCTTCCCTACGGCTACTAACTCCTACAGCCCTGTGGAACGGACGCTCAAACTGGCAGAGCTCTATTGGTTAGCGAAGTCACCGTGGTTCCCGCTCTTCTCTGAACGCGGCGTAGCGCAAATATTCCCGGAGCTCGCGGGTTTTTTGGAGAAGCAGTTTGTAACGGAACCAGCAGAGCCAACAGAGCCCACTATTGTGCCCAGCCTTGCACCCCTCAATGCCACACGAGTGTTGCAACTCCGCGCGAACCGTGAAAGGCGCGAAGCGAAAGAACTGGCCGCTCGCGAGAGCACAAAAGAGCCAGCCTCACGCGAAAGCCCAAAGGGTTCAGATGCCGCAAATGAGAACCCTGGCACCGTGATTGAAACGCCTAACGCTGCGTGCGAACTGGTGCGCGAAGTGCAACTCCCCGGCGAGCCCTATCTCAAAAAGCGTAAGCTCGCCGAACTGCTCACAGACCCTGAATTCCTCGACCCGCACATATTGGACACGCACACGCGCGAAAACACACTCGTGTGCGTGTCGCGTGACCACGTTCCGCACCAGTTCGCGCCTCGCGATGACATCTCGCCGTTGGCCGAGTTGTATTACTTGACACAGACTTTGCCGCTCCTCAAGCTCATACCGGGGTCGCAGAAGGCCTTAACGACCGAGACCTATGAGAAGGCGCTTCTCGAGGGCAAAATTGCGGTCGTGTACTCACGCATCGAGGAACTCAAACGTATGATGCGTTGGAGCTTGCGGCAGCCGGAAAAGTTCCGCGACCCACTCGCGCGCGACGCCACGCGCGACACCCACTGGGCGGCCTTGATGCGCGAGGCCCTGTGGTTGGCCGTCGACGTGCACGAGCAACGCAAAATGCAGCTAGCCGTCTGCCACATGAAGGCCCAGGCCGTCATGGACTACTGGAGCTACGGACGCATCATGTGTGTACGGCGGAGTCCTATTAAGCACTTACCAGAAAGCAAGGATACGGTTAGTCCTGAGATCGATTCAGAGATGGTTGACGCTGACAAAATTGCTGTAATAGCTGAAACTCCTGAGACTGAGATTGACTCTGGAATCGACGTTTTCCTTCTTACGCGCCCGGACCCTATGCTGGATATAGTCCCACCAGTGCTCCCAGAAATCACCCGTGAGGATTTCCAGCGGCTTGACACCACCGTGCTCCCTTTCAAAGTGTCCGTGGGCTTTGACGAGCTCAATGGTGTGAGCCAGAAAATCGTTGACAGCTTGTCCACCTTCAATCCGTTCGATGCGCGCGGTGATGATGCATACGCGCGCATGCCGGTCGTGGCGATCTCAAAGCTCCTCTCGCCGCTCGAGGAGGCGGACGACGGCTGGTATAAGGTGTACATGCAAGAGACACGCGCGCCACGTGCGGCCGCCGCGCGCGGCCCGCAGAAGGGCCTTTTTGGGGTCTCCAACAAACGTGCGCTGGTACTCCGGCCGCCGAAGCCACCCGCGCTCAAGTACCTCGACTTGCGCACACCCACAATCTGGCTTCCGCAGGACGACAAGTACCTCATCCACTACGTGGCGGAGTACCAGTTCAACTGGGGCATTATCGCTGCAAACCTCGCTGCACGCGCAACGCATAGCTACGCAGCGAATATCGAACGACGCACTCCCTGGCAGTGCTTCGAGCGCTACATTCAGCTCAACGACAAGTTTCAGTTTGGTGACATGAAGGGCGTGCACGCGTTTTCGGCCCAACGGTGGTTGGAGGCGGCCCACAAGGCGCAGACTAACACGAAGCGGCGTATTTCACCGTTGGGCGTGGGGAATGAGTCTATCCAGCGCGGGCACCGCCGCTTGCGCTGGGCAAGTATGTTTGAGGCGATGCGTAAGTGCATGCGCAAGCGCGAAAACACACCGAAACCAAATAACACGAGTCGCAAATTGGGCGGGGATGATAAGAATAATGGCCCGGTTCCTACACCTGCGGAGCTCGCGAAGTTGAAGTACGAGCGTGATAAAGCTATCCAGGAGGCGTATTTACAACAGCAAAGCCTCCGTAACCCGCCAGTCGCACAAGCTCCTGCCGTGCAGGTGCCCGTTACACGCGTAGCAGTACCCGCACCGCGAGCTACGCCGCTTCCCGTCGCGCGGCCGCCGGCCAAGCTTCCATCGGGGCGTAACCCGAACGTTCCCACCACACCCAATGGCACGCCTTACACCGCAGAGCAGTTGCAGTACCTCATGCGCTACCAGAAACAGCGCAAGTTGCTTGCACAGCAAGGTGCGCGCGTGCCCGCGGCCAATTCGAATGTCCCAGCGGTTCCCAATGCGATCCCTAATGCGGTTCCCAATGCAAATTCCCCAGTTGGAAACTCCTCGAATGTGAATTCGCCAGTCATAAAACCGGCGGCGGTACCGGTCGCCAGTCCTGTGGCGGGTGTGGCAAATGTTGCGGGCACACGAGTGGCACCTCCGCCGCGGCTTAATCTCTCAACAGCACAAGTCTCTGCGATAGTCAGCCAGATCCAGCAGCAAAACCCGAATATGTCGAATGACCAGATCCGCAAGCTCGCGGCGCAGTACATTTCGCAAATCAACAACAATCGCATGAAGGCGTACGCCGCGAGCCAGGCGAACCAGCCATCGCAGCAACTTCAGCAGCAACAATTGCTCCAACTGCAGCAGCTTCAGCAACAGCAGTTGATCCAGCAGCAACAGCAGCTCCAGAACCAATCACAGAAACTCCTGATGCAGCAGCGCCAGCAACAGCAACAGCAGCTCAAGCCCGCGCAGCAAGCCGCCTACGAGCAGCGCAAGAAGATGATCTTCCAAAAGCAGCAGCAGGTACAACAGGCGGCCGCGGCGATTGCGAAGCTGCGCCAGGGCTCGGGGGCGTCGAGTCCGGCGTATTCGCCAGCACCGAAGGAGTAAAATGGGTGTGGAGCGTGACGTCCAACCAAGCTCTTGGTTACCTGTGTTTATAAATATGAAACTGCTCTGAATAGATTGAATACGTATAACCTTCTCGATATAGACTGAAATGTCTGATATTGAACAAGTCTCTAGTGCAGGATGGATTTAACCATGGATATGAGAGTCGATGTTAGTGCGCGTGCTGGTTTACATGGGTAACTCCACAAACAAAACCACCTGCCATCAATATCGGCACACCTATTCCGATACATGTCTGAGAATTCCAACCTCCGCTATTCTCCAGTCCTGTACCCACACTTACACACATTCAATACAAACATAACATTAACCAAATTCTTGGATCTGCTTACTCTAAAACGGTGATACCAGTTTCCTCGACGTTGGCGCCATTGAGGACGTAGCTGATCTTCCACTTAATCTTGACGGCGTCAGAAGGACTAGCGCCACCGAGGACCATGCTCTGGTTGATGACACCGCTGCCCGCATTCAAATCCGTGGCTGAAGGCGGTTGCAACTGAAGGGAGAACTTCTTCGGCGGGGCGGCCATAAACGTTACATTACCCAAGGCAACGGTGCTTTTGCTGGTCAACTGTAAGTCGTAACGAGAGCCTTGCGCCTTGGAGTAGATGACCTTTAAGTTAGCGGACTCAGACAAAACCTTTACTGGGGACGCAGCACCAAATGGATCGGCCTGAGAGACACTGGCAGGGCTGGAGGCTGGGAAAGCAAGTCTGAATGGATCCAATTGGGCAGGAGATGGTGATGCCTGGGCTGGGAATGCAAGCCCGAATGGATCAGATTGCACAAGGGCGGGGGAAGCGGTCTGGCTGGTCGGGAAAGCAAGACCAAAAGGATCAGATTGGGCAGGAACAGGAGACGCGACAGCCAGTCTGTTGTACAAGCTGTTCAAGTCAATCAGTCCACCAGTGCCAAAGTTGTTCAACGCCATGTTTGTGTTCACGTTGTTAGTGTTAGAGAACGACAACGAGGACAAGTCACTTAACAAATCATTGATTGAAGTCTCCTGGGCAGCCCCCACTGGTGGATCGTCATCAAAGTCGATCAAGTTCAAGCTCTGGGTGTTCAGACTCTGAACAGGAGCGCTATCACCCTCAGTCTTCCCGTATTTCATCATCTGGTATTTCTGCATCAACCCATTGATTGCGTCGTTCAACTCCAACAATTCCGTCACCTTTGCTGGGTCCTCGCTGTCCTCCTGCTCCTCCTCAATGATCATGGTAATTTTAGGCTTGGCAACCTTCACCGCTGAGTACAACTCGTTCAACGTGTCATCGGAATCGTCAATTTTCCCGCCCTGGGCCTCCACTGTGGTCAACATGTCGCGGAAAAGATCCACCTTGCGCTTCAACTTCTGAAGATCCTCGTGGACAATGGTCTTGTTCTGCGCAAGAACTTCGTCATCCTTGAACCCAGCCATGATTTTCATCAACTTGTTCGCCTCCTTCAAATCGTTTGGCTTGCCACGTCTGATCAACTCCTGCAACTTCGCGGAATGGGCAATTTTCTCTTCCTTCTGGATCTCCGTGACTGACTTCAAGTTTTCGCTCGGCTGCAACACAGCCAAGTCCTCACGCTTCAACTCAGGGAATACATAGCCCTTGTACGCCAACAACCGGTGCATATCCTTGATAAAGCCGAGGTCATCCTTGTACTTGGAGGAGCGGCAGATGGTTTGATACCACTCCTCGATGTACGCCAAGATCTGGCGCTGCGGGCGCAGGTAGCGTGGCGGTGGTCTTTCGGGAAACTTCTTGACAAACTCGTTCAAAAACTCCTTGCGCGAGATCTGGAGGTGGAACGGGTACCCACAGTTCTTAACAAGGTGGTCAAGCAACGCCAATGCCAACTCGGAAACCGCCGGGTCGTATCCGTTGATAAGGCGCACAATGGCGACTGCTGCATCACGTGGCGCCGAACCCTGCTTTTCGTTCACGTAGTCGCAGATCTCAAGGTTGAGCGCGAGGTCCGGTTCGTGCAACGTCGGGCGGCACGCCCGGTGTATTCTGCGGATTAACCGCGCATTTCCGCTGGAAGATGGCTGCAGCATGATACAAAAAAATAAGAACTAGGTGTGTAGAGGGTATCCAGGGATGGATGGGTGGCGTCTGTGATGAATTGGAATGGCGGTGATAAGTGGTTGAGGTTGAAAGAGAATCTGGCTACGTTGGCGTAGCGGGGCACGCACGTGACTGAGGATCTCCGATAGGCGCGATCCTTGGCGTAGTATAAAAGGAAAGGGGCAAACCTCTGTGTATAAGTCTGTTACCAATAACAATAAGTGTATTTTTTAGTGGCTATTACTAATTTAGGTAATAAAAATGGTTGGATTCCCGGTGTGTCTGGTGGGGTTCTAGTATCCCCGGCTGGTGTGAAGTTATTTCCTGTAACAAGACATAGCTTGGCAGACAACTGGTAAATGTCCCGAATTTCTTATTAATTGGAAGGACAGAACGTTTCCTCGGAGATTAAATAAGACGAATTTTGCGATGGTTTAAAAGGTACAAGGTGGGGATTTTGCCTAAATGACAGATGATTATAGCACGCGTATCAATAGTTTGGGGTCATTCAAATCTTGTCTCCAATCCTAGCTCAAGAAATATTTTTATACTCGAAGATTGTTGTCCTTAAATTATGCTTTCTTTCTAAGCCTTTTCTTTATATATGTCAAAAAATGAAACTAGCAGACCGCGTAAATAGCAGTTGAGGCTACATAGTACAGTTAGCCCGAGATTAAGGGACTTAGTTACTATTTGTTTCGTAAGATTCTATCATTTTGTATACTGCCCATAAACTCACCGCCAGGCCAATCAGACCACCTTTCTGAAATATTTATCGGACTTTCATAGAACTCTCTACCTGGTAATAGGACCAAAGTTTGTGCAATATTTACTGAACTATCAAATTTTAGCATTGAGGGATGTTAAGAGACCTGAATGTTCCTTTAATGACAATTTATATTCTCAGCCATCTACAGTCTTCGTTGAAAACTCCGTAATAAACTAGCTAAATGACACCCATTAATACAGCTAGGTCTCCTGTGATTGAGCAAACATGCGCTCAGATATCGGAGAGTACATAATCGAGTTCACAAACTTCCCATAGTACCGGTTGATACAAGCAACGGCCAACACATCGCTCTTAATGGATGTGGTGGCAAGGTGATTAAGGATAACATGACTGGGAACCTCAGTGCGTTCGTGCTTCTGGTACTGGGCGTACTTTCCCAAGTTTGTTGCCTCCTTCGGAGAGCTTGTTCTAGAAGGCGACCCTGGGTGCAGACGCAACATGTTGTGCTGACTAACGAGAGCAGCCCTGGTGTTACCTGAGCTGGTCCGAGACATGGGTGATGCCTTTGCCCCCTCGTCAGCAGCAGTCTTGGCTTTGTAGTGGAAGTGGTGATCCTGACTGTTTGTATTCACGTCGACATGTTTCTTGATTTTATCTGGGTGAAGTAACGTCTTGTGCAACAACACATGGCTTAGGTGGGGTGGGAGATGCGGAGGCTCCATTTTCTTATTCTTCTCTTTTCTCTTTGCACTCTTTGCTGTCTCCTCATCACTGCTGGGGTCATCCTCTGTGCTCTTATCGCCGTCTGTTTCAGTGTCGTTCACTTCGGCCGAAGATAGTAAGCGAGGGTATGCTTCCGGGTCCATGTATATGGCCGGTATATTTTTGGTGTACTGCACTGCGGGGACAGAAAGTGCCAGCTTGAAGATATCAACATCCGGTAAATTGGGTGTTAGCTGGACTGTCGAGACTCCCAACGGGGTGACACATCCGTGGGGGTGGGGCAGGATGGCATGACTGTCGCTCTCAGGACGAATTGCGTGGAAGTCAAGATCCTTGGGCAGGTTGTCGGCTGGGAGTGTAAACAGCATTTCATGGTGGTTGATGTAGGAGGACGAAGAGCGAGACTTAGAGTCAAGATAGTTAGGGTGTTTCGCACTGTTATTCTCCACAACTTCGAACCAGTTCACAAAATTTCCATGGTGATCGGTGGCTGTAGCGACGTTATCGCTGATGACTCTTTCCCTGTCGATCAAATAAACTAACTTGTGGACCCCCTGGGGTAATTTGACAATGAGAGAGTACTCTACCCCACTGTGTTCCTCCCGGGGCTTGCGAGTGAGAGAGAGTCTGGGGTCTAGTTTCCAGTTGGAGAAGCTTCCAATGATGTATATTTCCTTCTCTATGCCGGTTCCAACCCATTTGATTTCAATAGGCATGAGTTTAAGTCCGTCGTCTGTTATAGTTGTTGTACTCTCGTCACCCCCTCCTGGCACTAGAAACACGGGAGCAACGCCATTTGCATCGTTTACACCATCTAGCATTAGATCTCCTAAGGAGGTGGAGAGTTTTTCGTCATCGTGTAGGTCATCGTTGTAGTAATCTTCCTGCATGACGATTTCGTTCAAATCGCGCTCGCCATCAACATCGTCGTCCAGCAGGTGCCGTGGGGATTTATCCCGCCCCTGTGAGGTCGGAGAAGGCGTTTGACTAGGAATGGAGCTCGTAGAAGAGATGCTGTTTTTGCGCTTAGCTCTGCTTTGCTTCCGTTTCGGGGGGTTTGAGTCTAGTGGGGAAGTATCGCGAGGGGTTCTGGAGGTGACAAACGCCGAGGGACTGGCGGAGGAAATCAACTTTGTGGGTTTCTCCCCTTCCTCTGGGATGGTTTGTGGATTAGCTTTGTCTGAAACCGTTAGTACGGATGTCTGTATATAAGTGCGTTTCATACCATTTTTAGTCCAAAACCCTGGGCCAATGAGGACTTTTTGGTTTACGGAAGATCTCCGTGCAGGTTTGTTCTGTATCTGGCCGTCAGCGGGGGCTGAAGAGATATCTGAAGAGGTTGAGTTACCCATAACTATCCAAGGTTGATTAGGGGGAGCGTTTGGGGTCTGTAAAAGCCGGTGCTGGTAGCAATATATCCTGGTGATTGATCTGCGGTTGATAAGCAATGGTAGGAGCTTTAAGGAACAAGATTACCGTATAAATGGATCATACAGGTATTTCTGAGCTAAAAGAAAGCTGATAGGTGAGGTTTAAGAGTGTTTAATGGTTCCTTCGTCTATTGCCATCTCGTCAGGGCTTGGACCGTAACGCTTGTATAGTAACCGCCTCGGTCTCATGTACGCGAGGAAGGCATGTGATAGATTTTTGTGTGTGTGTCCTGCATATAACTCCACTAATGCGAAATATTTTCCTCGGCGGAATAATTGACATTGCTGTCTGATGAGCGAAAATAACAGTGCGCTATTTATATCCTGCGTTTAAAAAATTACTCGGAAGGATTCACGTGCAATGGTAGCTTTTCGCATATCGTATAGGTCTTGTTTGGGCAGAATGCAGGATCTCAGATCTAAGCGTCTTGGAGTTGAAATTTAAAGTCATGGCGTGTTGAGTTGTATATTAGTGGGCTATATGCAGCAAAAAGACACATTTGTAAGAAAGTCAACTTGTGTATATACGTCTTTATGGTTGAATATCTACGTACATTACTATATCTATCATACATTAATTTACTGTACCCCAAATTTCTGTGTATATCTCTTATATAGCCAAATTTAATCTAAAACCATTAATGATACGTAAATGTATATATTAGGGATATTATCCAGATGCAAGTGTGTCATAATAATAGCTGAATAACTAGTATATAAATAATACAAGGCATTTGGAATGGCTATAGAATATACACTACTTTTTTATTTATTAAATGAAGTTAAACCGTGATATATTAACCCTCTATCCATATACTCGTGGAAAATACGTATTGGAGATTCCAAAGTATGCGTTTGGTTTTTGAGTTATTTACACCATCACATGCTTTTCCTCCAGCCGCACGCATATTTTATACTTGAGATGCCCGAATTGCGAAGGTTACCCTTATACATAGGCTGTAGCTTACCGCCCTATCATGTAGACGTTGTGTCTGAATTGTTCGCCTTGGAGCCTAATTATCATCTTAATACCCAGTATATCCGGTTAGATATAATTTCATCATCGATAACTACTGGCACGCTATTGCTAAAGAGTGATCGCAATTAAATATGTTGACTTGATGCTTGATAATAGAGTTCTCGCTGGGCCCGAAATAATCGATGATAGCAGCATCTTTAACTGAGTCGCTGTTTTGTGGGGTATTTGGTATCAAGCATAATGTGAGTTTTATGATATTGTAAGTGATAGTAGATGCTGTTAGCTAGCTAAAAGAAAATGCTTTTCATCCGTAAGATATACTCGGGAAGAGGAGTCGATGACCTTATATACTGAGGAAGGTACGGTACCGAAATATCCGCCAATCAGTTGGTTGTCTAAATTATAGTCTGATCAGAGATAAGAGGATATCGGTTGATGAAGTCAACATCATTAAATAGCACTTTTAATACACCGTTGCTTGATTTTACAGTTATCTCCTCTCAGATAGATCTATTCTCAAACGCAACAGGGCAAGTGCTAACTAAGCATTCTGGGGAGTAGCTGGTATTGTTCACCTCACGCAAAGAGTAACAGACGGGGTACCAGGCCCAGACCTGTATGGAGCAAGAGGCTTACACTGTCCAATAGGACGAAACACGCCGAAGACAGCCCAATGTTTAAGCATCTGTGAAAAGTTTGTGATGCGTCTACTCCAAAGCCCGTAATACAAAGACATGACGAATAGTCACGTAATCCACACACGTGAAGTTGGCCGTGTTAAATTGTGTTGACTACGGCTCGGTCTTCAGGGATTCTTCACGCACCAGCAGTCGATCCTACATGTCCATCTGGATTGGGACCGAAAACGTACAAAAAAGAATGGCTTAGCGGGGATCATGTGGGCCTTATATGACAGTGACATAGACTGGAGCTTACAGTGGAATGCAGTGTCATTTATGTTTGGGTGCTGAAAAATCGGCAGATGGTAGTATGTTGCTGCAGTGCCGATCGTATTTATAGAATATGTATTTACTTTTCAAATTTCCTAAACGGGAGACCACCAACGCACACTACTGCAGCACTGGGAAAAATTTATGGCGCTCCGCCTTGTCTTACATAGTGATTCGCACCTACTAGCACCCGTAACCCCGGCTGCACTGCCCGCCACTCGCATTTTCCCGTGTATCCAGGTCGCTATGGAGCGGCTGTTTTTTTTTTCTTTTGTTCGGGAATTTCAGTACGGTAATTCTGCTAGGAGCTCTCTCGAACTGCCGCCGACGTACAGAAAAAGGCATTTTTCCACTCTATGCCCCCTTTCTTCCTCGCTCTCTCGAAATAATACTCAAAGGATCCTAGTTTTGCTGCTCCATTCGCTTAAAACTTGCTTGTACTATTCCATTCATCAAAATGCAATTCAAATACTTGTCCTTGGCCTCCGTTGCCGTTGGTTTGGTTTTAGCCGCTGGTATGTACCATTATAGCAAGATGTTTGTAGCTAAGCGATTGGATCAATCATCTTTCCCACCTCATTGGTATATAAATACTAACATTTAGACTCCTCCATCGACGTCACCACCACCTCTGCCACCTCTACCGCTCCAATCGCATCCGGCTGTTCGTTCACCGCCACCCAGACCGTTACCGCTGCCGCCGACTACCAGAAGTTGAACGCCTGTAACGCCATCAAGGGTTCGATTGTCTTCGAAAACGCCGGCTTGGACACCGTTATTTTCAATCCACAGTACGTCTACGGTGATGTTATCGTCCGGAATGCCACCTTGTTGACATCCTTCGTCGCCCCTAACTTGGTTGAGATCACTGGTGACTTCGTTTTGAATGGGTTGACTATCTTGTCCAACTTGAACTTGGCCGCCCTTGTTTCTGTCGGTACCTTGTCCTGGACCGCCTTGCCAGCTTTGGAAAGCACCGGTTTGACCAAGGCTGTCGGTATCTCTAAAGCCCAGTCCGTTTCCATCTCTGACACCAGTTTGATCAACTTGGATGGCTTGAACGCCGTCGACGTCGCAATCTACGACATTAACAACAATAACGCCTTGGAAAACATCGATGTGTTCTTGCAGACCGTTACCGACAACCTTTTCGTCCAGTACAACTCCAAGAACGTCGAAGTCTCCTTCCCAGACTTGAAGTGGGTTGGTAACTTGTCTGTTGCCGATGTTGGTTCTTTTGAAGCCACTAACTTGCAGACCGTTAATGGTTCCGTTTACTTCATCAATAACACCTTCGAATCTCTCGATTTGAAGAACTTGACCTCCGCTGGTGCCTTTACCGTCTCTGACAACAGTGACTTGACCGAGCTTAACTTCAATTCCTTGAAGGAAGTCACCGGTGCTTTTGTCATTGCTAACAACTCTGATTTGACCACCGTCGACAAGTTTGGTGCCTTGACCACTGTCGGTACTTTGGTCATGGATGGTGGTTTCAACAACGTCACCCTCCCAAGCTTGTCCGCTGTTAGGGGTACCTTCAACTTTGCGTCCACCGGTACCGCCGACTGTGACGCTTTCTCTGGTGTCACTGTCCGTGGTAAGACGTACTCGTGTAAGACTGCCGCCACCACCTCTTCTTTCTCTAGATCTTCCAGTTTGGGCTCTGATGCCACCACCGCTAAGAGTAAGTCCTCTGACAGTTCATCATCCTCCTCCAAGGCCGCTGCTGCACCATTCAACGCTGATAAGTTGTCTGTTGTTGCTGGTGTCATTGTTGCCGGTGCCGCTGCTTTGTTTTAAGTGAAGCCACCGTGGAGCTTGCTACATAAGTTTATACAGGCTTAGCTTTCCTCATCCATGCGTACGTCATGCCAATCTAATTCTTCTTTTTTGTATCCTTTATTTATCTTTTCAATACATCATTTAATTTAATCCTGGTGTATAGCAATATACGATGCAGTAGCTGTGAGTGCAATAGGGACGGTGACATCATCAATAACGGCTATGATATGAGTGAGACTGCGTTATATAAACAGGTGTTTGACTTATACCGGCTGGAAAAATAGGAGGGCCATAGTTTAGCATGGAGAGTCTAGTTAGAAAAGCGGCTCGGTCACAATACAGCGTCGAGGAGTCCAGGGCACGTATCGGTCGACAATTGTAGAGACAAAGTACCTAAGGACGGTTACCTGAAAGTAATTGATATAAATAAATTCTAAATGAACCGGATCCTCAACCAATGAAGAACGAAGATATCCATTCCACTTCGAATTCACATCAATCTTGGTAAAATACAAGCTTGGTTTGAGCATGTTGACATGTTCTTTTTGTGAATACATGCTTTATCAGCATCAGTTTCAGAAAGTTTATGGTTGAATTACATCATATCGAATGAAAGTAATGCCATAAATGCGGATTGAAGAAAGTTCATATCAATTGTGTAAGGGATATAATTAGTTTTAGTTATATAAACCTTAGGTTGCTCCTCTGTGGAACAATCACGTAGATGGTTGTCCTTTAATTCTCCTCGTTTAAAATTTCCAGTCTATCCATATTAGGCATGTTATTTTTTTATATTATTTCTTCTGAAGGTAGTGCTGCTGTCAACAAACTGCTACTAGCATACTCTCACCTAGGTCGCTCCGAGCCTTGGTTGCCTTATCCTGTACAACGCGAGAATCAGGAGAGCGCGGCCAAAAAGTCTTTGTGCACGCTTCGCGCCTCAGACGCAGGCGCCAGTATCAACAAGAAAATACTGTGTAAGAATGTGCCTTGAGACGTCAACACCCAGACAACGAAGTTTTATCAAAACAGCCTGACTTTGAGGTATAGCTATTTATTGATAAAATACTTGCATATTCCTGCAATCTTGCGTCAGTCGTAGCCTGTCTTTTTACATCGCCCTCGGCCTCCACTTATCGCCCAACACATGAAAACCAGACGTGAGGCCAATCGCTACAACGCGACAACATCGTTTATTGACCATTCCTCGGACGGCGAGGATGCATTTCCAACCGGAGAGGCGTGGAAATTTGACCATAATACAGGAAGAGCGGGAAATGACTCCGATAACCTTGATTCTGTGTCTACTTACTCCATTACCTCGATTCCCACGAGCGACGAGATCGATTTGGTCGAATTGGCGCGATATTTGGATGGACATGGGGACGAAAGCAAAATGGTTGCTAAGAGCTTCCAAACCCCGGTTGCTACTGGTGAACGGAGGAAAAGGCAGGACCAAGGTACCAAGGAAAATGATTGGAGCGCTAAAGCGTCCAGATCAGAGCACAACAACCGAGATGAGTATGGAACGGTTAACAAGCAGTTTATCCAAGAAGAAGAGGCACAGTTACCCTCGAACCTAGTTCACACACACGACGACTTACCCTTCGATAGCTATGCCACCCCTACGCCAAACCTCCTCAAGTCTGCAATGAAAAACCGTTTGTTTAGTCAGAGGTTAATGGGCCGAAAGTACCAACAAGAGGTTGAACTAGGACACAGTCCGAGACAATGGGAGGACAAAGATCAAAACATTCACATAAACGAAAACACTCATAGGGTGGATGATGATCGAGACAGGGTGGATCTTGACCATGACATCCATAGGGTGGAAGAAGATGGAAAAACTCGCAGAGTCCATGGTACCAAATTTGCAGACCATGAGAACCCCATGTTTGCTTCCACTCCACTCCTCAGAGGTTCAAAGAAGGAGGGGCTTAACGTACTGACGGAGCACCCGCATAAACCTCTATCGGTCACCGAAAGGAGATTTACCAGCTTGGCCCACCAGTTGCACTCCATGAGCCAAGAATTAGAGGAATCCCCCCAGTTCCAAGAGAGGGAGATACCCATGACGGAGGAACGTCCTCTGCCCGTTAAGGCTGACAGCGTAGCTCCGGCTTCGAATCCTACTCGACTGGTGGAAACAGCCAACATCCCTACTAGTTCAGTGGATATGGAGACATTTACGAAATTAATGGAAAAATTGATGGTTCCCGTGTTAGATAATTCTCACCTTCTTCAGATTATTGACAAATTGGTACTTTCCCAACAGTCCCCAAAGCTCTATGAGCAAACCAGACCTGCCATTCTGGAAATCCCAATCAAAATCCACGTTGACATCCAAAACCCTTCGGTCTTTGGCAAAAGGGATGTGGAGGTGGCTAGTAACGCCAACTTATCTGATGCCTCAACCAAGGTTGGAGAGCTGGAGATTGAGCCTGAAACCAGGGTCCACTCTAAACATGCCAAATTGCCGAACGACCAAGAAACTCTTGCAGCCCAGCCTAAAAAGTCATTTCCCGAACAAGGTCCCATTACCGAAAGCAACAGCATTGACATTGCCGAGAGCATCGCACCACAGAGCGCTCATCACACCAAAGAACGATCTTCAAAACGAGATTCCTCAAATAAAGGTGCCGAACCGCTCAAAGAAGCGGTTACGATGAACTTACTCGATAGACCAGAGTCGAATCACAAGCCGGAAAGCAGCTTTGAGCGCTCTGGGGGCTGCGATGAGTTGCGGTGCTTGAAAGCCTTTCTAAGATCTTCACTTCCTGGGGACTACATCCTAAGACAGTTTGAATCAGGCGGAGTCTTGACTGGTGATGTTCCAAAATCGGCTTACAGAGAGATGAACGAGTACAAAAGAGAGAAGGAGACCGAGGAGGAAAGGTTTGAGTTAGAACAGCGCTTGCGGGCGAGTGAGAAGGAAAAGCTTGAATTCGAAGAACACTCAATTGAAGAAAAGGTCAAGCTAGAGGAGCGTTTGAAGATAAGCGAAGACGAAAAGCATGATCTCAGAGCACGCTTGGAGACGTGTAACAGGGAAAAGTCTAACCTTGAAGGACAATTGAAGGCGGGCGAAAGAGATAAACATGGTTTTAATGAACGCATAAAGTTTGACAAAGACGAAAAGACTGAGCTTGAGGAACGTTGGGAGATGACTGAAAGGGAAAAGTCTGAAATCCTGGAACGCTTGGCGGCAAGTAAAGAGACTCATAAACACTTGAATGAGGAACTAGAAACCATGAAGCAAGAATTGTCGAGGGCTACCAGAATGGCGAATGAACGAATGAAGAGTGCAGCTACCAAGGAGGCCTCGGCTTTGGCAGAATATCGCGGGATTATGGCGGAGAAACAGCTCGCAGAGGAAGAAAGGGCTCGATATGAAACCCTATACCATGACCTCTTGAGCAACGGGGAGCGGGCGGACGAATTGGTTCACGAACTCCAAGAAACAAAGAAGCAGCTTAAGCAAACGCAAGCGCTGTTGAAGGTACAGATGTCGAACAAAGAGTCATCATCCAACACCAAGATGATCGAGTTCATTATTGCTCTTCAAACAAAATTGGAGTCTAAGTCCAGGCAGTTGAAGCGTGCACAGTATGAGTTGAACCAGCGGATTCAGAAGCACTAAGATAGAGGCTGCAGAAGTGTGGCAAGGTGGATGGTTGGCGAGAGTGTACGTATTGAGTTTAGATTATAATAGTATGTGTGCCCATTAGACGACTAGATACCAACCTGCGGTAAGACTTCATTCTGAGACACCAACAAGGTATCGATATATACGAAAAAAGCGAGGTAAACGAGGAAACACGGAACATGTTTTGAGGCGGCAGTGCAGGAATGACATAACTTTAAGGAACACTCAGGCGGTCACGGTGTCGTAGGAATGGGGCTATGCCGTACAAGAAGCTCCACCGGCCGAAAAAACTAACCATAATGGTTGAGGTGCGGGACGAATCAAGTATGAAGGAACCGGGGGGGTTCTTTATACAGGGGTGGAGAAGGCTTCTTGACTCGATATAACCGTATCTCCACTAGCCCGTTACACACAGAAGAGGCTAAGTTCTCACATATCGATAGGATAATGGTTTATAAACCAGCAGTCTCTAAATTGCACAATATTAGACAACAACGACATGGATCTAAACATAATCAGGCGACTATACCTGGCATTTCATCAGACAATCAGATAAACATAACAACGGGGAATATATCCTGAAATGCATTCATTTGATATAACATTACCGGTGGGGTGAATATGCCCTGGGAACTAGCACCACCACCTCTGTAGTAAATGCCTTAAGAAATTGTATATCCCAGTTCCCTTCCGTAGCCTGAGAGGCATATGATGTCCATCATGGTAACAATTGTCTCGCAGAAAATTTGCCAGGCATTCAATCCTCCCCATCAGTTTCCAAATCACACATTGACCGACAGTTTGGACAGAAAAACTGCGGATAACACTTGAGCAAGATCGGCCTGATACATTTGTAATGCCACAAGTGCGAGCACGGACTGATGAACACCGCCTGGCACGGCTCAATATCCAAAAGACAGATTGCGCACTCGTTCTGGTCTGCCTGCTCCTTTCCCCCCGTGAGCTGCTTCAACTTATGATGCGTCTCTAAATTAAACGCGTTCGCCTTGCGTTGCCAGCTGCGATTCAACTCCACACGCATCTTAATACAGCGGAAGATCTCTTCACTCCCCCCGCGGTAATCCATGCCGAGCTGCAAAATGTCGCCATCCTTTAACTTGTGCCCCATACTGTCCTTATTGGCCTGCGACAACCGCATGTGGTTCAAAAACGTACCCGAGGAGGAACCCAAGTCTTTGATATACCACACGCCTTGGTCGCTTGTAAAAAACTGTGCGTGGGTCCGCGAAACCACCTTTGATTTAAACACCACGGCCTCACTAGAGCCCTGCGGCGCGTGCGCCGCGGCGCGGTTTTTCTCTGTGTATCTCCCGATAGGAATGGCCTTATCCTCCTTGATTTTGCGGATTACGGGCGAGAAGTAAAGGCCCTGCTGTGAGGCGGAAAAGTCCACAAACGCCGTCAAGCGGATGGAATAGTTACCTTCTTCGTCTGGACCCTGATTAAGCGTTGTTTCCTCACGCACGATCCCAGACGCACCCACCTGCAACGATGCCAAGCGGGTTTCATTGTCCACGAGCGCCGTTTCAACCTCAACAGATTGAAGCGGGTGTTCGCTGGAGGTGGCAGACGTGGCAACCGGCGTGGCGGCTCTTTCTTCATCCGAATTGGGCCTTGGCTGAGGTGCCGGAAGGTCCACCGGGGGCGTGGGCGGGATATCGACCACGGAAGCGAAGTTTGCTATTGTAGGGCTGTTGGACATAAACTGGCTATCATGCCTGTTCATAATACCTGGGGAAGACACTACTCTGGGGTTGAGAGAAGAAGGTCCTTGATTCAGGGTGGGCCCCTGACTCGTAGGGCTGCTCTGCGTGCCTCTGCCAATGATCGAGAGGAAACTCGAGCCAAACGATCGGCGTCTGGCGATTCCATCGGCTAACGGTGCGGGCTGTTCGAAATTCAAGTTATCCTGAGCCATGTGATGTGATATGTATAGGTGAGGGGTGGAGGGAGGGAAGAAAGATGCGTTGGCAAGAGGTCGTTTTGTGAGGTAAAAACGAAAAACGCAAGGCTATAGTCGTGGCTGGGCAAGGAACGCGAGCGGCGAGACGTTCAGGAGATGTATACATAGTTTCCTAGGGAAATACTATACCTATGGTCAAGAGGAACTAAACATTGGTGTGACACCGGTCGGATATACACCATTATAGAATATCATAACATCGGATCCTAATGAGTGATTAGGGGGCTCAGGTTATATTAACGGGAGGTAGAAATCTAGAGCGATACGGTACTTGAATCCCGGTGGGTCAATAAGCCAAACTCTAAAACGCTCCCAAAAACGACTGGTTAGTGGCGTCACAATATAATAAATATAGTCCTAAGATATTTCGAGAAATTCGGCCAAAAGTAAGTCTTATACCATCTAGAGGTGGAGCAAGCTAATCTGGTTAATGCAAGGCAAGGCGCATACCCACAATAGGCACCCAGCCGTGTGACTCCGGGGGGTGGGGGGCATAGAACGGCGCAGGTGTGCCCAGTGTAGTTTTAGCATCAACACTCTGGATCGTAAACTTAGCAAGGCAATTACTACCAATGATGTACCACTAGATATTAATGTAGGTTATGGTCGATTATTACCCAACTGTAAAGTTTTTCGGTGCTCCCTCCCAAGGAGTGGTTTGCCAGTCACGTACCCCACTCCGCTAGAGGTCGTGCGCATGCGTAGCCAAAACCAATTCGGCCGGGGCCAAGGTCTGTCTTTCGACACCAATATGACGTAATAGGGCCGGATTGGGTGATACATTCGTGGTAGTTTGCACGATCGTGGTCTAAGAGCCAGTATTCCCTCTTCTAATGATTGTTTTACAGGGAATTAAAACAAGGATATAATTAAAGGCGTAAAAAACAAGAGTAAGGAATATATAGAAAGTAAAAAGCAAAATCAAGTTAGATCATGTCGTCAGAGATGTGGGAGAATCCACGGAACTGCTCTTGCATGGCTGAGGTAAGGGTCGTGTCCACCGGGGTCAAGCATGGCGTCTCGTCGGTGAACTCTCTATCAAAGTTGGAGAAATCGACACCGCCTCTAAGCTCGGGGATGAACGGTGGTGGCACACGACGGTGGAAGATATCGTCAAAGTCGATGTTGCGGAAGTATGGGTCTTCCATGATCTCTTTGGCGTCTCTGGTACCGGCCCCAAGGCGGGTTTGAGGGTTCTTATCCAAGAGCGCCTGCAAGATCAACACGGATTCACGCGACATGTTCACGTTATACACTACCTCATCGTGCACGATAGCGTTAAAGATTTCGTCCTCATCATCACCCTTGAACGGCGACTGGTTCAAGATCATCTGGTACAACAATACACCGAAGGTCCACCAATCCACGGCTCGGCCATACGGCTGTTCGGTCACCAACTCGGGCGCCATGAACTCGGGTGTACCGCAGAACGTGTTGGTGGTGTTACCGTACCACATGTTTTCTTTACACAACCCGTAGTCAGCAACCTTGATGTGACCGTCCGTAGTCAACATGATATTGTCCAACTTCAAATCTCTGTAAATCACACCGTTTTCGTGAAGGTACTTCAATGCCAACAACACCTCCGCGGCGTAGAACTGTGCCCGTCTTGGGGTGAACTTGCCCTTTTGCACATGGTACATCAAGTCACCACCGGCAATGTACTCCATAACGTAGTAGATTCTGTTTTCCGTCTGGAAACAGCAGTGTAGGTTCAAGAGGAACGGATGCTGCTCCTTATTGGCAACCAAGAACACCCGCTTCTCAGACTTGGTGCTTTCGATCTCGCTGGTTTCGATGATTACGTCCTTCTTCAACACCTTGATGGCACACAAGTACGCGGTGCGCTTCGACTGCGCCAACATGACCTTCCCGAAGTTACCCTTACCTAACACCGCAATCATCTTGAAGTCGTCAATGCCGACCTTGCGGCGGTGTTTGCGCTTAGGTTTCTGGGGAATACTCTCAGGGGCAACCACCGTCGGGCGACCGACTCTGTCCTCAACCGGCTCGAAAATCTCGGGAACCCTTGGAGCCAAGCGTTTCGGAGAGATGTGGCTCTGAACCGGAGGAGTCACACTTTCCTGCTTTTCCTCAAAGGACTGGTTGGCATCTTCCTCAGCGCCAGGAGACGAGGTGTGGGACTCCGCTCTGTCGAAAGATTCGGCGCCGGAGCGAACTTCCTTGTCCAGTACCTCAGGCAAGAGGTCCTTATCAAATACCGGTGGGAGCCTCTTGGTATGATGAGCAGGAACCGGAATTGGCGGAAGCTTTTGATGGGTCACCAGGGTAGGAAGCTTGGTGTGATCGGGATAGTCGTTGTGATGGTGTTGGATGGCATTTTGAGGGAGTTTAGGACCGGTATGCTTCGTGGACTTGATCGTCGTGAGGATTCGGTTAGCCATCTCCATCGACATCCCACAAAAATCGGGCACCAACTGGATACACAGCGCGTGACACATGACCCCGCACTCGGAGCACTTACGGATGTTCTTGCGGCCCCACGGAAGGATGTACCCACAGTGGCAACACCACTTGGTCCCACGGTTCAGGAGAGGCTCAAAGCGGTGAGGGATGCGGTGGTTCAACTTCGCCTCGTCCGGATCGAGCTCGATGCTTGACTTCGATATACATTTAGTAACCACCTTCTGATAACACTTCTTGTGGCAAAGGAACTTGCAGTCCTGGCACTGGTACCCGGAGTATCTCAAAAAGTCGCCACAGAGCGCACAGCACATGATGTTGTAGAACTGCTTCTGGACAAACTGGTGTCCGTGCTGCTCAAATACTTCCTCCTTCTTTTGGCGAATGGCACCGTGGCGGCCTAAGCCACCCATGGCATTCACGTGCTTGTTCCCGCCGACAATATTTGACTTTGTGAAGCTCGCGGTGATCAACAACTTCCCCGCTGGCTCCAACACAATCCACATGGATGTAGTGACCGGTTCATCAGTTCCGGGATCTGTTGGTTCACCAGCATGGGCTGCCACGGGAGCGTTCATGTTAAAGCCAGAGCCGTCGCCACGGGAGCTCAAGTCGCTATCATGGATCTTGGAAGCGCTGACCCACCCGGTCTTTCCCAACTCCTGACTGACCTTCTTCTTACGGAGCTCCTCGACTAAGTCCGCCAACAAGAACCATGTGACAGCGACCGGCACATTCTGCTCGGAAGACTTGTCGTACACGGAGAGTTCCACCTCGTTCCCCTTTTCAATATCGATAGTGAATTCCTCGGTCCACTTGCCGCTGCGAGAGCCGCGGGTTCTGGCCTTTTGGGCGTCGTCGACCTTCACAACCACGGCCGTCTCGGGCTTCTTGGAGAAGAGTGGTGATGCGATGTGGTCGACGTCGCGTACCAACTGGATCGCCATCTTCAATGTCCCAGACAACGGCTTCCGGCGGAACTCGTGTTCCGTCATGATCTTATTGTCGCGCGAGACGTCGTCGATGTCGATGTACATGTCTTGGTACCGCTTCAACGATTTGGACAACAACTGGATCTTCAAGTCGCTCTCGAGCTTGCCTCCTTCGGTCTCCGTCACGATGCGCTTGTCGCCGTCGCGCTCGTACAACCTGGACAACTTCTCATTCCCCTCACGATACTGCTTTTCGCGTTGCAACTTGAACTCCAACTGCTGCAACATGTACTGGATGCGGTGGCCCAATGATGGACACTCGTACTTGACGAGGTCCAAACGCAGGTACAAGGGCTCCTCGGCCGCTTCCGTGGCGGCCGTCTGCAACGTGAGCTTTGACAACGTCGCCTGGAGGTAGTTGATGTTCTGTTGCGTCTCACGAATCTGCGAGATGCATCGATCCATCACCTGCGGGTTGGTGGTGGAATTTTTCATGTGCTTGAACCCATCGATGAGCCGTTCCTCACGCTGGATCTTTGCCTTGATGTCCGAAATGACATCGCCTTTAGGTTCGGACATGGCGGTTAGCTAAGCAGGGGGGGGGGAGGCTTTTGATTTATAGCTCTTGTTACGGTGGCTTTGACTGCTTTTGTGTCCTGTCTTTTGAGCTTTAATGACTGGCGACAGGCCCCTAGTCTGGTGATGTTTTATTAATCAAAACACGTGGTGTAAGTGATACAAACCGGTCTCAGATTTGATTCAATTGGCGGTTTATTTGAGAGATATAAACTGTAGATATATCGGTGGAAAAAAGCCTGGGTATAATTGTGAAATAAACCAAAAGTGAACTTGTGGATAAAAGCGCTAAGGAGTCGTGTTTTGATTTGCAGTTCTTAGCCGCCGTTGTCGCTTTTAGATCATGGGAATCATATCGGCTCGGCATGGACATAAGCGGGCCCCACACGACCATATTGTGCCAGGGTTCCAAACCGGTGGGGCTGAGCAAACGCGTGATCCTTAAGAATAAATACACTTGTCTGAATCGAATAAGAAAATTGACATTGGGTATATCCCTTATTAGGAGGGAGTGATATAACCTTTTTTGGACGTTATACATGGCTCGTACGTGGTTATCGGTACTCCTTCATGTAGGCTAAAAACCTCTATTCTGGGTGTGACGCATGCTAGAAAATGCCTGTCAGCATGTCTTCATGATCACGGTCTAGAATACACCTATAAAAGCCTGTTTCTAGCGCCTACACAATATTTACCGGGCGTACCAAGAACTATTGTGATTAAAATACAAGGGAAACGTAGGCGAATCCTAAAGGTAGAACTTTCTTCTGTCCTTATCCATGTCGGGTCTGTGTTCCCACTCGACCTCCTCCTTGACCCCCTTCTGGATTCTTCTCAACTTCAAGGTAAACTGAGGGCCCAATTCCTGCAAACCAACCTTCTCTTCGTTACGGAACACGTATCTGTGTCTTCTGAAGAAGATGTAATCTCTCTGGTTATGCAAGGTGATGACGTTTCTCCCCTCGAACTCTGGTCTGTGAGGGAACAAGGACTGGAATAACCTGCCCACAGTCTTACCCAACCTGGTGGCAAAGTTGTTCAAGATCAACTCTGGAATGTGGTCGGTGGCTTTACCATGGCCTTTAATTCTGTTGCCTTCTACGAGCGATGAGACAGAGAAGTAGAAGGTTGGCCCTTCTGGCAAATGGATGAATGTGATACCGTTGACGTTCTTCTTGTCCTCATTGATGACGATCAAGTCGGTGTAGTCTCTGTTGTTGCAGAATTCAGCCATGTCCTTCATGGAGTACTCTCTCTTACGCTTGACAAAGGTGGCATTTGGCAAAATCTCCATCATGATGTCGGCAAATTGGTAGGCAACCTTGTTGGCGTTGGCGTTGGTGGTCAACAATATTTTTGGCTCCTTCCCGTCAAAGTATGAGTTGAAGTCATCTTCGCCTTCGAACTCCTGGCCGATAGTTTCATCGAATACTCTCTTGCTCTCAATGGTATCAGGGACGTTTTCTGCCAATCTCTTTTCCTTCAACTCAGGATTGGCTCTCTCTTCCTTGGCCCTGGTCTTTCTCTCCAGGTGGCGGGTCTTGTTTTCTTCGTGCTTTAAGGCTGCAAAGAGCTTTTGTCTTCGCATCTTATTCTTCATCTGAAGTCTTTCCTTTTCGACCGCCATTGTGTAAGTGTTATCGTGGGGTTGGGAGTAGGGTGGATGCTGTTGATCGAATTCTTTTATCTTTTGCATACTGCAGAATTGCACTCCAATTTTTTTTCCACAATTTTTTTTGAGCCGCACGACAAAGAAAAAGAAATGGCGTGCAGGGCGCCAAAGAATGAGCGGTGTCTCCATAGTATCATTGTTAGGGGTTTCCTTAACAGCTAGTTACTCTGATGTTACAAGTTTTAAGAGGTTGGAGAAATTTCCATTGCTCCACGTCTCATTTTGAGGCTGTTACTATCAACGATTGGTACAGGGACGTGAAGCCAAAGCGATGGGTGACAAAGTCGGACATCTCCAGAGATCAAGCTGATTTGTTGACCACGACTATTTCCCATTTGCTTCCGCTGACTGCCAGCACCGACTGTTTACCATATGGCTATCATTTTATCTACGCCAATTCGCACTCCCTAGAGCCAGAATTGAATGTAGATGGCTACGATTCGTACCAAGCCCCGCTCATCACTGGCAAGCAGCCCCCCTTTTTCAGACGTCGGATGTGGGTCCAAGGAGATATCCAATTCAAGAAACCAATTCGTTACAATATCCCCCTTGTGTGCGAAGAGTCCATAACAAGGGTATTCCAACTGAATGATTCTGTTTTTGTGAACATAAAACGGGATTTCATAGACCCAACAGCCGAGTCTGAGGATCGCTTACGCTTAACTGAGGCCCGCACATTGTGGTACACTGATAAGTTGTATATGGATGCTCAACGACACTCGTTAATCTCTCTCCCCACGGGGTTACCCGTGAAAACCCACGAACTCCAAATTTCACCGTCCACTTTGTTGAGGTACTCCGGTCTTACTTTCAACTCCCATAAGATCCACTACGACAAAGACTATGCCAAAGGAGAGGGATTTCCAAACGTTCTAGTCCATGGACCTTTGACCATTACCTTGCTTCTTTCTTGGCTCCAATCATCGGTGGTTGGGCCAGTCGGCATCCATTCGATCAAGTATAAAAATGTAAAACCACTTTTCGCTGGCGAAAAATGCAAACTAGTGTGCTACAACGAGTCTGACTCGCGAGAGGGGTACCGGGTCTTTCTTTTAAACGGTGAAGGCGATATTTGTGTTGAAGGGCTGGTCGTTTTAGAAATGGCCCAAGCCGGTGAAGTATAAAACTGGTGCTAATCCATCAATACCCATATAACAACGAAGGATATTTAAAGGCTAGATGGAGATATAACTGATCACGGAGCGAATAAAAGTCCAGAACCGTTGGAAGATGTATTTAGAGTCTGGATGGTGTATTTGCAATTGGTAAACTTGCTATAGGAGTTAAGTTTTATACTATATATCCGAGACTCACCACCCTTTATCTTATGTCTCAGCTCTAAATTAGCAGACCGTGTGTCCTATAAGCTGGTCCAAGTAGAGTACCTGGAAACAATCCATAGATTGTTGGTTTTCCGATAAAGCAACGTTTACCACCAGTGCTGCATACAAAAACGCGCGCCAGATCGAAAAATAAACAACCAAAGTTCCTTCAGAATCAACCATTCCTCATCACTGCAAGCTGTCATACAATGGAGAAAACATACAACTACACCAAACGATACCTCGAATCTCAAATCAACACCCTCTCCCAGCCCGTTGGAATCTCACTGAAGTTGGCACTGCTGCTCACCGATGACAAATCCCAGCTAACCACGAAACAGCTAACTGCCATCTTAAACAGGTCGAACCAGATCATCGCCATAAACCAGAAGCTAAAGTTCAATAAACAAGCGGTGGACGTAGTGTCTGAACAAATATACTACAACGAGCTTGAAGAGGTGAAACAGTCCAAGTTGCGATTGCTTCGCAGCAGCAGCAGTATCATTCTAGAGCCGATATGCCTCTTTAACAGGGATTACACGCTATCAGGTGATACAAATACCGAGCTACAGTCACTCAGGCGATCGGTCGAGGATCTCCCTGAGGGGAGGTACCTTTTTGTGAGAAACAAGCGCATTGTGGACTCGGTGGAATTCGACAATATCGTTAACGATCGCATGGACAGTGTTGTAAGTCACATGGCAGGGGAGACATCACACCACGAAGAGTACCAAGAAACAGATGACGCAGATGGTCTAGTGCAAACATACGATCGATTGAAGTCGCTTCTCATTCAGAAATTGAACCAGCTCTTGAGTTTAAAACTTAAGCAGGACAAGCTCAAGCAGCTTCAGGGTCAGCTAGCCCGTATGCTAGAGCCCGAAGAAGGAACTACTGCCTCGGTAAGTGGGATTCAGTCCAACTTGATCACAAATGCCAACTTGATTCATGATGAGATCGTCAAAGTGAAGATTTTACTAGAACGAACCGGTTATAAATTGGCAGGCATGGAAGACGCCGAGTTTCAGGAAATCATGCATAAAATTAATAGCAAATGAGTGATACACGAGTATGACACATTGATTTTAAACTCGTAGTATATATAAATCCATTAACTAGAAATATTTGGCATCAATACCGCCATGGCCAGTTGAAGAGGGGCTATTGATAGATGGGAGTCCGGCACCACCTGATAGTGCGGCCAGGGAAAGTCCCTGCCCGGCATGCAAGGCTCTTGTATTTCTAGCGAGCGGCGCTAGACAGTGATCGATATCAGATGCCTAGTTAACCAAAGACACTGGCACTTTTTCACCAATAGAACCAACTCTCAACATGATTCACTCGGTTATGATATGTAAGTATACCAGCGATACCACTTCACGTACAGGACACCACTAACACCTCAGTCAACAACGATGGGGTTCCTCGTTTGCTAAAATTCTACACCCCAGTGGATCTCCCTACACAGAAACTTCTTCTCAAACAGGTGCACTCGCTCATATCCAAACGGACAGCCGAACAGTGTTGCTTCATCACACCACCGCCGTTGTTATCCGACATGGATGAAATCAAGGTGATCTACCGTCATTACGCCACATTGTACTTTGTGTTCATCGTGGACGACCAGGAGTCCGAGTTGGGTACCTTAGATTTAATCCATGTATTTGTGGAGTGTTTAGACAAATGCTTCGAAACCGTGTGTGAGTTAGATTTGGTCTTTGGCTGGCAGGTGTTACAGGCGGTGTTGGAGGAGATCATCCAGGGCGGGATGGTCATCGACACAAACATTACGCGTATCGTGGGTGCGGTAGATGAGGCAAATAGTCAAACAGGTGGAGATGTGGTTGGGAATAGAGGGGGGATCACCAGCAGTAGTCTTTTATCGGCGATGGGGAGGGCCAGGCGTTTAGGATGGGGACGCTAAAAGAAAGTTTTTGAAGGAAGTTTACTGTGTTCAGTGTATTATAAATAATGCCATAAGGTATCGGTTATACATATGTAAAATAGCATAAAACGTTAGACTTAACGCCTGTATATAGATATAGAGGAGCTCTACAATAAAGAAGCTTCGGCTAGGAAAAATAATGTACGGTATTGACTAACCCCCCGAGCCATCTACAGATTCAGCGGCTATAAATATAATTAAAATCGGCTATATACATCAGGGCGTAATAAATAGTAAGGGTAACATAGGGTGGCTACACGAGCAGATTACCCTTTGAACCAACCCTTCTTCTCCGCAGTCTGGGCCAAGGCTTCGGTCTGCTGCAACTCCAACTTGGCCTTTTCGATTTCGGCTCTTTGCACAAGCTCGGCGGCGCTCCTCTCCTTGCGCTCTCTGTTCGCCTTCTGCTCCTCGCGCCACTCCGAGGGACTCTTGACAGATCCGGTGATCCAAATAGGATCTTTGGAAGCGGCAGTCTTTTTTACAATCTCCATCAATTCTTGCTGCTCCTTTTGCCTCAAGGCACGGTTCTCCTCATACTTGCGGCGGACCTCTGGTGAGAAGCGAGCAATCAACTCCTCGTCGGTGGGAGTGGCGTACTTGTACAAAAGAAGACCGGTACCCACAATAGCACCACCCACGGCGTAAACTCTGACCCAGCGGTACCACAAAGGACGGGTAGACATGTTGGATAGTTGTGATTTGCTGTTGAAGCTTACTCAAACCGAAAGGGAAGCTTTTTATCAGCCTGCAGATATATCCTGTCTGGTTCCGTGCGCATTATAATACAAACGCACCGTATTGTTCTCGCAGTCAAGACGAATTTACACTCAGTCACCATTAGGACATAGATATTTTTTCTACTTTGCTGTTAATCAGTTATATCTATATTTATACAGTCTTATGAATAATATAAGCGACAATGACTTTTTATTACATTGATTCATTGTCGCGCTACACCGATACTGATCAAATATTTATAGGTTATGTACAACGCCAGTGGATGAGTACAGCTGCTGCTGGCGGCCACCGCTGCTTTAAAGGTAATACTTGTCGACTAAGCTTCGACCTCGACTCTGTTCTTCTTGTCTTCCAACTTCTGCAACTTTTCTCTAACCAATGGTTGCTCATCGTGGAAGGCAATCAAGTTCTGCTTGTACGGGTGGTCGGAACCTTCGAAAACTCTCAATCTGGCCAATCTCTTGTCTCTTAATCTGTTCTTTGGCAACATCCCGCTGACCGCCTTTCTTAGGACCTCACCGAAACCCTTGTTTTGCACCATTCTCTCCATCGGAACCAACTTCAAGTTACCTGGCTTCCCACTATGGGCCCAGTAGTTTTTCTGCTTGAGCTTGTTCCCGGTCACATTCAAGTGAGCGGCATTGGAGACCACGACATAGTCTCCACAGTCGTGTGACTTATCGAACACTGGCTTGTGCTTGCCGATCAAGGTGATGGCGATGCTGGATGCCAAACGACCCAAAGTTCTCTCGTCCGCGGAGACATCGACGTGGTGCCAGATTCTGGAAAATGCCAAGCCAGTTTTACCTAATCTTTGGGACATGGTTGTGGATGGGATCTATGCCTGGTGCTGTACGTGAACTTTTAGTCTCGATATTTTTGATAGCCGCTGAAAATTGTGGATGGAGTATCAAAATGCACCGCAAGTTCGCGCGTGTTTTTTTCACGCCCAGTCTTGAACAATATGACAGTGCGATAGGGATTGATAACACCTTGTTTAAACGATACCAACCATAAAACCCCGTCGAAATATCGGGTACCTGCAGTCCATTTCATTGCCATACCCCCGTTTAATTTAGCGTTCACACATATAATGTTCTTCTTGGTAAGTACTGGCTATCGAGGTTTCAACGCCTTGGGTTTATGTTCAGACAACTAACACCTCGCAGAAAGATTTATCCCTCAATTTGACCCTCCATCCATCTTACTTCGGGCCGCAGATGGGGCAGTATTTGAAGAACAAATTGCTTACAGATGTCGAAGGTACATGCACAGGTCAATTTGGATACATTGTGTGCGTGTTAGACTCCATGGACGTTGATGTAGGCAAGGGGAAGATTCTCCCAGGCTCCGGGATGGCGGAGTTTGAAGTCAAGTACACAGCCATTGTCTGGAAGCCATTTAAGGGTGAGGTTGTGGATGGTGTCGTCACCAATGTCAACCAGTTGGGGTGTTTTGTCGATGTTGGGCCGTTGAACGTTTTCATCAGTACACATTCCATCCCGTCGGACATGAAGTATGACCCAATGTCTAATCCTCCCAGCTATGCCAGTGAGGACCAGATAATCGAGAAGGGCTCCAAGATCAGATTGAAGATCTTGGGTACCAGGACCGATGTGAATGAGATTTATGCCATTGGTAGTATCAAGGAAGATTACCTCGGTGCTCTATAAGTTTGGCTGGTTGGAGTCTGACCCGTCTGGAGATTGTTTTATATGTACATTTTATAATTTTGCATCAATATACCATTGCATAGAAGTATTGCGTAGAACAGGAAAAGTCCAATGAGGAAAGCAGGCTGTATGGTGGTCAAGATCCATGTGGGATATTTGGCGAGGCTGGGGAATATCGCCGAACGTAGCAGATAGTGAATACTGGAGGCCCAAGGCTAGTGAATCGACGTGGAGACCTAGGCCTTTACATTTCAGGTGGGATAACACCCTTCAAGGTCCCACCTAAGACATCTTGTGCCATCCCATTTCTCAAAGGATCGAAGCTATTGCGTCAGAAATGAGGAACAAGTTTAGTACGACCAGGGGATGGAAGATGGGGACGTGAGATGAGGGATATGTCATGGCTTAGGGTGGGCCTAGACCTCATTTCTGCCCCGGAGCTGCATTACTCCCATCTTTTATTCTCCACCCAGGTGATTCGAGCTGCCTACAACCAGAGCTAACGGTGAAACTAAAACATCAAAGTTTACCCCCGGCAAAAGACAGTCTGCAAATATGTGGTCATTGTCCATATCTGTTCCGTCCGCACAAGGGCCAGGCAACAGAAACGGGAAGGCTGCCGTTGGAGTCGGATTATCCTTTCCGGAAGCTTCCATATACTCCATAAAGTTAAAGTATGGGTCTGAGTGGTGCTCATTAGAATGGAATATTCCACTAGCCGTATCTGGATAAAGGAACAGGGAATTCACGGAGTCATTTACTTGTATCTTTTCTCCGTGGAAATCACGATCCTTCTCGTTTTCGTCATTTCTCATACTAGTGGGAAACACCTTTAACGACTTGGATGGTCGTTTGGCGAAATTGCTGACGGCGAGATATTGGGAATTCGGGTTGCCAGTCTGTAAAAATACCCTTTCAGATCGGGCTACGTACTGAATCTCACCTAAGATACTAGCAGCAAATGGTTTGGAGAACTTTTCAATCACCGAGTCACTCGTGGCATTAACCAAACTCTGCTGACTGAAGGTAGGGTTTCTGATAAGTGAAACAAGTAGTTGTATCCTGTTGTGCTTGTTCATGTGATCTGGCTCGATGTGATCAATTTTCGAAGGCCACCAGCCAGGCTTCCTTCGGTTCCCACCGTTGTACGGAAAGTTGGTTTGCTTTTTCGGTTCAATGGCACGAATCCAACACTTTGCTATCTCCTTGCACTGGTGCTGTTGGATTTCTGTAAAACAAGTTGTGTAATGCCGATTCACTTGATGGTTGTTACTTAAGTCTAGTACCATTTGAAATCCAGGATCCAGGTAGGCAGGTTTTAAAACAAGCCCAACAGAAGGTGCAATATCTGGTTCTTCCCCCAATACCCGACCGTCACTAAGCTTGAGACTGTTCTTAATCCGTTGGGCCGTAGAGGACAAATGCGGCGATGATATCAACTCGATGTTGTTTAAAGGACCCACTACCACCAACACAAAACCGGTACCCTTTTCTTGGCTAGTTAACCTTAATAATTCATCCACTGCAGCCGTTACGTACTGACTGTATTTTAAATCGGGATTTTGCATTAAGCTGGATTTTGGTAAACCAAGCGAACCAACAATACACCAGAAACGGTGGATTTTCGCACAAGATATTATATTGATTGGATAAGTTAAAAAAAGCCACGGTCACTCAGTTGGGGCTCTCAAACAGTAGGCCCAAGCCTTTCTATGACTGACAGCTGGTACAAAGGTGAAGAGAACCAATTAGAACGCTGCTAGTGCAGCACAAACTATCAAAATGTTCTCACCATGCAACCAAAGTGTCAACAAGTTGTAAAATTGGTGTAAGAGTTATTTGGCTGAGTTTCTTTTGGAACCACAGTGTAGCATGGAAACAGATTTTACAATGGGAAGAGCCATTGTGTGAAGGGTGTTTCATGTCTGCCCAAATTCACCCACTCTGACAATGACAACTAAAAAGTAGCTTGAAGCACTAGATGACGTTAAAATAAAATAATCATACATATTCAAGGAAGCATATGTTTTTTTAAACACATAACATAGTGATACGTTCCACCAATTGACCTCCGGTCAATCAGCCCCCATCATAGTTTACAGATGCCTAACATAAATGCGCGGGTCACGTGATAAACACCTATGGCAAGGGGAGTTTCCTTAATAACAGATTATAAACACCAAAAATCCTTAAACAATCTCCTTGACATACCCAATTTAGGCGTTATCAGTGTAATCGGCTTTTTCATATCTAAATATTCGTACTGGCGGCGTTTTGCCATTGTGGCCCTTTGTCTTAATTGCTTCGGCCGGTTTTCGTTTTTCCTCCCGTGGCTACAAAACGATTTGATAACAAATCTGTACAACCATGTCACGACCGCCACACGTCACTCATACAATGCCGAACTCTCTTGCCCGGGTCTCGGAGCTTCTCAAGACTGAGGATGACTTGGCCAAAGTGGCCACCATTAAAGAACAATTTGCCAAAGAAAAGGCGTCCATCGACGTGAAGTTGAACGCAGCGCTCCAACAGCAAATCGAGACCATCATGCGCAACATCCGCAACCTCAACAGCTCATCGGCTAAGATCGCAACCGTCAAGACGAACTTACTGACAATCGATGCGATTTACCGCGATTCCAAGACGTCGATTGCGCGCTACGATGTGATCCAGGAGTTCACGCGTATGCACGCGTACATCCAGGAAACGGGCGAGTTGTACACCAACATGTCGCACTTCCATGTACACATGAAGGAGGTGGAGGCACTTATTGACTCAGAACTCTCACAGGGAATTCAGATTGACTCGCTGGTACCGCAGCTTTTGCGAATCCACTACAATCTCAACGCGGCGGCCAACTTCCGCGACCGCTTGGAGCGGTACGCGGCGACGACTAACTCCGACTTCCGCTCGATCGTGGCGCGCATCGTAGCGCCGCTTGTGCCCGCCGAAGAGAAGTTCCGTGGCATGTTGCACGACATTATCACGGGCTTGGTGGAGTCGCTAAAAGACGGAAATGTCGCCTTAGTGTTGAAGGTATTCCGCGTGGTTGAGTACGAAGAGCGCGAGGACTTGAAGTTGGCGTTGGCCGAAAAGTTGGGCCTGGAAGCTGGGCTGAGTCTCACGAGCCAGCGGTCAAAGCCACGCGAATACTTTGCCTTTTTTTTGAAATCGATCGAGGACTCGATCAACGAGACGTTCCAAAATTGCGAGGATGCATTCGAGAACAAGATTGACGTGTTAGACAACTTGGACTGGATTTTCAATGACCTCCTCATGGTGAAAAATGAGCTTATGAAGTACGCACCCGCGCGCTGGTGCTTGTTCGACCGCTACTACACGTTCTACCACGCGCGGATGCATGCGTTTATTAACGAGACTGTCGCACGCGACCCCAGCTCCGAAGAGATTCTCCGCATCCTCAGCTTCGATAAGCTCTACACGGATGTGGCGGTGAACGAGCTTCAGATTGCTAAGAAAGATATCAAGCCGTTGTTCAAGGATAAGGAAGAGTTTTTGGACAACTATCTTACGTTGATGACGGACAAGGTGACGGAGTGGATGGGCAACTTGGAGGTGCGTGAACAAGAGGAGTTCAAGGCACGCACGCACCTGCCGGAGTCCGCGGACGACCTCTATACATTGCAGGCGATCACAACGATTTTCCAGATCTTCAACCAGCAGATTAATATTGCAGCAGATTCTGGCTACGGAAAGATCGTTAATGGGGTTGTTGCAAGCTTCTGTGCTATTTTGAACCGCCGCACTACGCACTGGAACGCGTTGTTGCGTGCTGAGGTCGACGCCACGCTCAACAGCACGAGAAACAACGTACGCGCCACAATTGGTAGCAACGCCGAGGAAGTCAGCCCAGGGCTCCTTGAATACACAATTGCGCTCGCAAATGACCAGATCAAGTCCGTGCACTACTGCGAGACGATCTTGGACAGCTATAGCGGCATGTTGTCGCGCAAATACCAGGATGAGGTGTCCGCCAGCTTGAACCAGGTCATGGATGGCTTTGTGGATTTGGGGAACAACTGTATTCACAGTTTGGTAGTTATCATGTTCAACGACTTAATCCCTAACTTTGACTTGATCCTCTCTAGCCAGTGGTACAAGCAGAAGTCGCCTGACAAAATCGTGCAGCCGATCGCGGAAACGTTGATGGACTATTTGACTGACTTTGAGAGCTCGCTCAATGGCGTCCTTCTCGACTTGTTGGTGGATTCTACTGTGGACTACACCATCTTGTACTACTTTAAGGCGATGCGGTTTAAGCATAAGTTCAAGAACGACAAGCTCTTCGGTTTGGTGACCCGCGACGTGGAGCTGCTTTTCCCTGTTTTTGCGCCGTTCTACAACTCACCGGACGAAGTGCGCACCGTGGAAGTGTTACAACGCAAGTTCCGTGTGTTTGAGTTGTTCATGGACCTCGTGAGCATCGAACGTGATCAGATCCCCGGCACCTGGAATGAGATCTTGGACGAGTTCAGCGACTTTTCGTTGGAGTTTATCGAGGGGGTCTTGTCATGCCGTAAGGACATTGATAGTGCCCACGCCGCGTTGCTTCTTTCCGAGTTGAAGGGCTTGAGCGAGGCATTCAAATACAAAAGCCATGCCGTTCCGTTGGTTGCAACGTTCATGAAGAAGTTCAGGTTGGAAGGGGACATCCTTTAGTTTTGGTGGCAGTAACGTTCAATTTAAATACATGTACAGAATTAGGATGCAGGGAAAAGCGAGGAGGTTTGGTGGGATCCCCTATGTACTCGGATATTTCATGTTAACCCAGAGTTAGACTGGTTTCCTGTCAAGCAAAGCCCAGAGTGATTACTCTATGGGAGATTGAAGCCTTTAAGTACAAGAGGTGTGAGCGCCATGAGAAAAATCTAAATTAAAGGAGAAGTGCCAAATCGAGTGAAGTAGGCCAGAAGCTGGGGCCATGAGTAAAAATGAAACGGGCCGAGCAGGGAATTGAACCCTGGGCCACTCACACCCAAAGCGAGTATCATACCACTAGACCACACGGCCGTAACAATTGAAGGTGTCAGGGTTCCAGCGCCTGTTGGTATTCCAGTCGGGGGGTTGTAATCAGTCATTGATTCACAAGTTACTTATCGTGATCTTCCACAAAAATAAAGATAATATTAAAACCAAGATCATTCTTAGATCTGGAAAACTACTTCCTTATATAGCTTTCTTCGGTGCCTCATTTGCTTTATGCGACAGGATTAGTTTCAGATACTCATTATCAAACAATCCTAGTAGCCTCAACTGGAACCTCATAAGGTTCCTGAAACAACTCTCTAACTCTGACAGAAGGAGCTGATCTCTAGTAAAACCAGTGTTAATTTTTACATGTTCTAATATCTTCTACAATTAACCTCAATTGACATTATTACATTATGAAGGCATAAAGACCAAAGGACCCTTGGGTCTCAACATACTCCGCATGGCCAGCGTGCATGACCGCATGCGGCAGATTGAAAGCCAAAAATCCTGCACGTGCCCAAGGGGCAACAGATATTCATTTTTAGTCCCATCCCTCAGATACCCAATAAAACCAACTATTGGATTAATCATGTCCGAACTGGCCTCTAGTTCTGTTCTGTCCGGAAACTTGAAAGTTCCCTGGAGTGGCCCGGGGCTCCGGCCCTCTGTGAGTCACCACAGCTTAACCAACATCCTTATGCCCTCGTCGTCTCTCCAGTTCACGCACCAGAACCAGGCATACTCTGGGGGCGAGGTTTCGGTATCTAAGAACCCGATCGTCGCAATGTTTCTTGTGAAATTCGATGTGCACACTGGCTACAGCTTGGAATGGTTTGAAAAGATTGATGTCAAGGGCCCGGAGCAATACTCGTTGGATAACATTGAATTCAAAGCGTTGCCGTCTGGATTACATACCAAGGGCTCTGATGTCATCTACTTTGTCCATAGCAAGCCGGGACAGGAATCCAAAATCGATGGCGTTGACATCTTGTACGGTGTGTCGGTGTACAGTCACAACATCCATGACGCGATCCACTCTAGAGAGGATGTCAAAATGTATTCCTTGGGGGTTTTGGTGGATCCTGGACTCAACAATATGCTCAGCAACAACTCCTCCTTGCCGTCGAATGTCTTTTCAGACCACTACTTATCGGCCTGGAAGCCAACTAACTACACGTTGGGTTTTGACTACATTAGTAAGTTGGGTTTCTGGTTGGCAAAGTTCATGGAGGGAAAGGGAGAGGCTCTCCTTGATTACAGTGCATTCCATGAGTTCTACGAGTCACACCGCGTGGATATTGACAAGAAATCCAAGGCCAAGCGCAGAAGCTCGTTCCACTCGGCTACCAACCCGTTCCTGGAGCTGTTGTCCGAACACGATGGCCCCAGAAAGGAGCATATGATCAGTTCGTTGGTACCGTTGATCCAGGGCTTAGGGCCATCTATTTTTACCGTCTGGAAGTATGCCCTCCTCCGCAAGAGGATTTTATTGTATTCTCCTGCGACGTCAATCGAGGAGAACTGCGATTTTTCTTATTGTCTCTCCATTCTCTCTACGGTTCCGAAGGAGGTGCTACCAGTGTTGAAGAACAGTGGCTGCAGATCAGACTTACTCGACTTCTTGAGGTACTACCAACCGTTGTATAATATCGGAATCAACGATATCGATCATATTGAGAGCATAGACTTGGTCTTCAAGAGCGATGACGGAAGGGCGAAGAGGCAAGGTTTCGTTGCTACCACTACCGATGAAATTATCCTCTACAAGAGCCAATTGTACGACATATCCGTCACACTTGGCTCCTCCGGACATAGCGATCACCAGAGTATCATAAGCTCGGCTGTGGTGTCACCTGAGCTACCGAAGGTGATCCGCTCTAGCTACTATATCGACAAAAACCAAAACCACATCCTAAAGGCTACTCAACGGGATTTGCGTAAGTTGAAGGTTCTTTACGACCATTACGATCTCTCCATCTCCCATGCTTGCGCTCAAACCGCTTGCAGAGAGGATGACACGGACAATTACGACGAGGACGAAAGCTATGAATCCTTGCAGAGATGGTGGGCCAAGGTCTCAGAGCCCGTTACTTGGAGCGAATTCGCGTGGTCTGGGTTCTTGTGGTGGGCGTCTGCAGGAGAGGCGAACATCGTGGCTAACGAAATGGACAGAGAGTATCTTTCAACCCTAGACCACTCCACCAGCGTAAGTAACCGATCGAATCCCTTGGGTGGCCCTCTTTCATCCGGCCTCGTCGACTCTTTGAATATTGTGGGCTACTTCCAGAATATGACTATCAGGATCTTCTCTATTATCACCGAGTTAGTGATGAACGAGCTTTCTGGGGACGAGCCTGGCTACCAGGATGATGAGGACGAGACTCTGCCTCCGTCGAGTGCCCCTGATATAGCCCTTTACATTGAATCCAACGATATTTACGAAATGGGCTTGGATCCTTACTCAATTGGGGATCACGAGTTTATTCTGGAGTTGGTGATGTTGTATTGGAGCCGCGAGGTCAAGTTCGGTGGCCGTATCTGTAACGTCCTTTGCTAGCGTTTTTAGGATTTATATAGGACCCCTGAAAGGATCGTTCGCATGGCATGGCCCGATTGATATCGCATTATTATTTTTTTCGAAATAAGTAAGTTTAACCACGATCGCCGGAATGCTCTATCCTAGTACTTACAATACAGAGTTCGAGGTCTGCCAATATTAGCATCCGTTTTCAGAAACATGATTCTCAAATTTACATTGAAACGGTGCCAGGTCAGTGTGTTATGATATTGTGCCACATATTTCACCACTTGGCGCTCGGAATCTTGGGGTCACGTCACTCAAATCCCGTTTAAAATGTGGAGCTGTATCCTTGTTTGTGGAGTGTCCCAGAGTACCCCCAATAATGCCGCAGGCACTCCTCGCTTTCATCCGAGAACCAACACCCCCTAGCAGAGCCAGTACTCATCCAGAGAGGCTTCCTGCCATCACATTTGGATGGTGCCGTAGAGCGATAACCTGGAAGTGCGGATTTTCGTGTTGTGGGGTGAGTACGTGCTTAATTCAGGATGATTATGCATGTTCCTCCGTGTGATTATGTCAAGTTATGCACCATCTAGCCACTTCATGGGAAAACCCGGGTAAAGTATGTCCAATCGTGCGTACAACACCGTTTGAACGGAAGTAACACTAAACATCTGCAAACTCTTCTAAAGGACTGGTACTGAACGTCGTGACCCCCCTCCAGCGTTACCCACACCGAAATATGACGATCAAACCGCCGTACATTGCGCATCTGGCTGCACGTTTTCAGTTTGCCGTACAAGCGGCTTTTGCATTCATACCCACGGGCAAACCAGCTACTATAAACCTCGAAGCACGGGCTATAGAAGACACCAGGCACATATAGCCTTCTCGGAGCAGGAAGCTGCATGCGCCCGCCTTCTTGTCGGCCCGTTGAAAGTAGGTACATGCGTCTAACCTACGGCGGCGTGTCCGAGGAGTTTCCTACGGCGCTTCGTGTTGTCTTGCTCACGGAAGGCCCGCCCAGTACTTAAAGGCAGCGGAGGATTCGTCTACTTTCCTATTGAAGTATGTGAAGGCGGGGATGGTGATACGCTTTATGCAAGCATTTCTGGTGGGGATGTACGTCTTCTTTATCACCTATACCTATCTGTGGGCAGCATTATAGCTACCAAATTCTTGTAGCGATAATTGAATGGCGTGTACTGAGCTAAGATATTTGTGGTTGATTAAAGCCTAAACTTTAAGTTATAACTCTATTGATTGGCACATACTAGGCCCTGACAGTGACGGAAAGTGTTCAAGTTATCGCTTTCCCATATGCCCGTGTATACATAACCAGCTCATTGATAGCTTGCATGCATGGATGTTCCCGGCATTCCTCATGCACATTGTCTTAGTATTCGGATAATTGATTCTTGAAATGGTCCGTTATGTAGGATGATGCTTTCTATTTAGGGGTAAAGTCTGTTCAAACCAATCCAGGCCACGGTATATAGGTCGCATATGGAGAGTAAGAAGTGTCTCTTCTTTGTATATACGGCGGGGTAGCAGAGCCAACTGGGTGGATACCAGGATGAAGTGGTACGCATGACGGACTAAAGTACACCATTAACATACCTTGTTTAACGATCCCGATCCAGTCCGATGAAAGCTTACATGTTGAAGATCACGACATCTTCAGAGAAATGAAAGCCCACATACCGTCTCTGTGAGTCTAGCTAGGTCCTTATCTCCTATATTAATGGATGGCACATGGAGATGCCTGTCAGTCGAAGAAATGCCGTTGTGTGACTCTTAGAGGTCACCTTTGAGGAATGCCAAGTAGAAGGGAAATAAAAAGAAACAAGAAAGGATATAACGCCGTAGTCCTGTATATTACATTAGGCGTATACACGTCAAGTTTACGACACTCTTGGCACAGCACCCTGGTCACTACGCTGGATGCTACCCTTCTCGAACCCTGCTTTTTTTGGCTGACAAAGTTAAAGCGTCAATATTAACAACAACTGAAAATTACATAGTATGCTCTTCAGTCTGCGGTTTTAATCTCGATTGACTTATTGTGTACTGTCAGCGCAACTATAAGAGACGAATAATGTTCTTCCAAGTAAGCGCTTATCTACTCGAGCCAACGAAGAACTTAGCAGTGCAGAAAAACTGCTGTACATTCTAGCAAAATGCTTGGCAAAGATTATTCGGATGCACTATTTTTTATAGTTTTGCTCCGATAGCAGCTAGTGCAGTATCATTAAATCATTGCTTGGCTCCCCACAATTTGGTTATCTACGAATCCTTGGTATCTATCACCGTCTCCTCATTCTGTTCGGATGATGTAGGATCTGAGGCCAGGAAGTAGGCTTTTATCAGGTTATGCCTTTGCTAAAACGCCTTAGCTCTATATTCCCCCGCCGTTGGCTAGCTTTGCAAGCCCGCATACCTAGAGTCATGCGTTTCCTACCGACGCCGGAATTATCCGAGAATTTTTCTGTTGATTTCATTTATGACGTTCAGATTCATGGCTTTCTAAAGATATAGTGTGGGCTATTCCATTTGAGTTCGACTCTGTACTGTTGGTATGATGTATACATGCACACTGCGTTTAGCTCCGGGTGACATACATGTTCGGGGTCTTTGGATCCGGTACCTATCAGACACGGCCGCCGTAGGTCTGCGGCATTATGCAAGCGCCTTGTTTTTTCTGCATGCTGTCTCAATTACCATGTATAGATGCCTATTTTAATTTTTTCTGTTACGTTAGAATGCCTCGCGTAATCTGACTTATCGTGGAATAAGCCCGAGAAAGGGGAAGGTGACCCCTCTTAAAGGCTGATTGTTGAGTCTTGAAATATTGTATCTCGGTGATGCTTACTGAGACCACCCCATAAAGATTATGCACTCAAATGCATCCAGTGGCCGTAGCTACAGAACCATGGAGAGGGTCTCAGAGATATCTGTATACGAGCTGTGGTTATAAGTGGAAATATACGCGTTCGGCCATATTCCTGGTTACAAGGTGCCTAACCCGGCTGGCTGACCTTGGAATAAAAAAGACTGCCTGCATGTGGCTAATCTCCACTCGTCCCCACTTTCACCATGCATTTCTGTCGCCCTATTCTCTTTATTTCATTTGCCGTGCATAAAAAAATATGCAACACATTCTATATTTTGCTCTTACACTCCCAGTTCTGATTAGCCTCATCTGGATATAAATACCCCGGGATCAGTCCCTTTACTGTAAAACTTCACCTCTTTTATACCATCCTGTGTCTTCTTCATACTCCCCTCATATACCTTCGGGAAAGACTATTAGACTTTATCCATACGCAACCTCATCGGCTTGTCCTTACCTTTTTAATATCCCACTTCTGATTTCTTCTCTCTATTCCACACAATGAAGGACCTCGAAAAAAGTGCGAGTTATCCAACTTCCGAAAGAGATGCCCTTTCCATCAGAACCCAAGAATACAACTTGGACTTGTCCCGCTCCACACCTGTGGCCATTTCTGATAGCCACAGATTGAAGAAGGATTTGAAGGCTAGACACATTACCATGATTGCCATCGGTGGTGCTTTGGGTACCGGTTTGATTATTGGTACCGGTGCCGCATTGGCCAAGGCTGGCCCTGCTTCCATCTTCATTGCCTACTCGTTTGTCGGTTTTATTGTGTACTGTGTGATGTGTTCCATTGGTGAAATGGCCACTTACATTCCTTTGCCATCTGGATTTTCTGGTTATGCTGAAAGATATTGTGATCCTGCCTTGGGGTTCGGTGTTGGTTACGCTTACTTGTGTAAGTTTTTGATTATTTGCCCTAACCAGTTGACTGCCGGTGCTTTAGTTATCCAGTACTGGATTCCTCGTGAAAAGGTTAACCCGGGTGTTTGGATCACCATAATTTTCTTACTCATCATCGCTATCAACTTTTTCGGTGTTAAGTTCTTTGGTGAATTCGAGTTCTGGTTGTCCTCGTTCAAGATTGTCACCATTATCGGCTTAATGCTCTTATTGTTTATCTTAATGTTGGGTGGGGGCCCAACTCATGATCGTTTGGGATTCAGATACTGGAAGGACCCTGGTGCTTTTAAGGAGTACAGCGGTGATGGTGTTCATATCACTGGTAACACCGGTAAGTTTGTTGCCTGGGCCGCTGTCTTGGTTACCGCTGTTTTTGCTTACTTATCCACTGAGCTTGTCGGTGTCACCGTCGGTGAAGCTGAAAACCCAAGAAGAAATGTCCCAAGAGCCATCAAGATGACTTTCTACCGTATCGTCTTCTTCTACTGTATCTCTGTCTTGTTATTGGGTTGTTGTGTCGCTTATGATGACCCAGAATTGCTCTCCGCTAATAAGGCTTCTACCTCTGCCTCTGCGTCTCCATTTGTCGTTGCTATTGCTAATGCGCGTATCCCATATTTGCCTCACATCATCAACGCCGCTATCTTGTTGTTCATTATTTCCGCTTCCAACTCTGATTTGTACATTAGTTCCAGAACCTTGTACGGTTTGTCTTTGAACAATCAAGCACCGGAGATTTTCTCTCGTACCAACAAGCGTGGTGTTCCAGTTTACTCCATGCTCTTCTGCTCCCTCTTCTGTGCCTTAGCCTACATGAACTGCGCCTCCTCATCCGCCACTATTTTCATCTATTTCGTTAACGTTGTGTCGATTTTCGGTTTGTTAACGTGGATTTCCATCTTGGTCACCCATATCTTTTTCATGAGGGCATTGAAGGCCCAGGGTATTGACCGTCACCGCGATTTGGTCTACAGAGCTCCTTTCGCACCATACTCCACCTACTTTGCCCTTACTTGTTGCATCGTGGTTGCCCTTATCAAGAACTTTACCGTTTTTATTGGTGAGTTCGACTACAAGACCTTTATCACTGGTTATATTGGCATTCCCGTCTACCTCGGCTGTATCTTTGGTTACAAGATCTTTACCAGATGTAAGAGAGTGAAGGCAGAAGAGGCTGATTTATTTACCTTCAAGGATATTGTTGACGCTGAAGAAGAGGAATTCCTCCAGAAGCAAGCCGAATACAAGTTGGACAGAGCCGGTAAGAGAGACCTTGAATGGTATTATGAAAACTCCATCGGGTTGTTGTTCTAAGCGGAAGGTGTAGCACGTTTGCTCTTCCACTTATTGTTCTTGTTTCTTATCTCTTTATCTGTCTCTGGGTATTATACAGGGGCGTAACGTGTACCTCGTTTTGTTTATTAATAGGTTCTATTCGCTGCGCAATTTTAAATAATTCAATCAAATAGTCTGCAATGAAATCACAGTATCTTGGATCCTAACCGTCCCAATCACTGCCATAGGAAGTCTTGGGGTGCCATGGCAACACACTTGTTTGATTGACGGTGGGGAGTTTCGGTGGAAAAAAACCACTGTATACCCGGATTGCAAAAGCTCATATCAAGCAGCTGATAATTAGGAACCTTTAGCCAAAAAGTAGTGCCATCGGAGTGAAGATTAAAACAGCGTAATGGATTACCTGCCGTCAAGTCTAGTATTGGGTGTCATCTCGTAGAACACAAAACGTAGTTAGTCATAGTAACTTCTCTTCACGGCACGGTACCTAGAGAGAAAGTACAACGCTTCTAGTTCTGTCACCAAATATTAGTAGATGATCGTTATAGAACATTGGGTGAAAAATAAACACATACCTTTGATGACATATTCCCCCCTATGCAAAGCCCTTATAATGTCCAGTTCGTGTTGAAGATGAGATTGGCTCATGAATGCCCGGTGCAACTTGGTTCGAAAGTATTTAATTCCTTGCCTGCGAGACTTGGTTCCCCAAGGAGATTAGTACAATCTTCGTAATAGTATATTATCACCCAGGGAGAGTATAGTTGAGGGACGGGAATAGTAAGGTCGCTACATACGGATAGTCTCTACCCATCCACAAAAGGCTTTTGTATAATTGGCGAACTCGAGGATCCATGCTTGAACCTCTCTCAACGATTAGAGGAATCCAAGACCCTGGGCGATAGATAGCATCGAGCTGAACTACAGTGTTTACTTGAATACACCAGGGGTGCTACGAAAGACTTGATGTGTTCAGACAGGGATGGTCAATTTATATGTCACGTGATTAAAATTGACCTGTATAAAAAGGGCTACTTACTATTGGTGGTGTCTTAAGCTGCACAAGTTGTAAAAAAGCGTAGTGTCTAGATGGTAAGCTTACAGTTAGCAAAAGCCATATAGCTCGGTTTCTGTGTATATCTTGTGTGTGAACTAGCTCCATAGTACCACAATTCATAGCAAGAAAAAAAAAGTTCCAGAGTGGTTAAAGTAGATAACCTTACCTCTTTACTCGACTATGATGTAGTTATGTATCAAAAGGGATCGATTTTACTTCCTGATGCTATTTCATGGTGCAATGTTTGCGTCTGCATACGGAGTAATGGAAACACCAGCTCATCTACGTGCATCCTGGGGCTGAGTGGGTTAAGCCAATTCGAACTAGCAATAAAATGTACTGATCGCTAGTAGCCGCGTCTCGGCAGTATCGAAGTAACATACTTGCAGTAAAAAAATATGTGGTATCATGCAAGGCTATGGTGAAGGAAAAGGAGCTGTAAGCCTGCGTTACGCACCTGACTCAGGTTAAGGTGGCGCGGAACTTGCCGGTGAGGTGATTTTACGACCGTGTTATGTACCCTGCTCCTAAAGTTTTGGCCTGCGCCACCAATTTCACATGGAAGCATCGGGCCGATCGGCTTGGAGCAGCAAACCAGCCGTCCCAATCCAATGATTTCAAGTCTCGAAATTATCCAACGGTAGACTTATTCCGTATCGCTAGTGAAACGTAAGGATGGGCCCGTTCGTAGCCGATCAGCCATGTAGTTGCGGGCGCAGCCTCAGCACAGTCACCAAGGTTCTAATTTTCCCTAGATACTTCTCCGTGAAAATTTGCGGTGAGTTAGGCAAACTCTAAACTCGAGCTCTGGGGGGAGTAAAGCCCTTCAAGCAAGTTCAAGCTACACTGCTGGCATTTTACGGGAACCCGCATACACACCTCTGTGAATTGTGACCAAGAGAACATTTCTAGGTAAGTCCCTCGCCTATAACGGGGTAGATTAAACACGCCTAGTTAAAGCAAGACTTCTGGGAATAAAGGCTTCACAAATCACGTGCGACCTATTATTAGACTTTTAGGCACCCCCACAAATATATCAGCGCCTAGTCTAAGTGTTCCCCAGGTCCCAGACTATCCATTGGGGATATTCCATTTTCCGTGCACGTTTCACACTGGCTAAACCTCAGCCAACAGGTCAAAAATTACCACATGCTGACGCATAGTACGAGCGAATGCACACCTAGAACCAAAAGACCGGTGTTTCCTGTACGGGAAACCCTAAACGAGCTGAATTCAAGAATATTTCAAATCCGCACAGTAATCGTCGGTTACCGAGCAATGACTAGCGTATCTACAGTGCCGAAGGAGGCGAAATATTATGCACGGCACATCGTACTATCATTGCTACCAGGGGCTTTCGTGTTGGCTTACACATGCAGACAATTCGTGTCGACAGTACCAATAGCCCTCACTCTCACTATTTGGGCTTTCTTCCCTCTACCGATTGAATTATTTGTCTCTGTTTGACTGCTACGTCTACATTGTACCTATTGATAGTAAATTGTGCCATTTTTGAAGGGATTATTTCTCCCTCGCATGGTGTGCACAATCTTGCTTTTTGTTCGGTGTGCATGGATACCTGCATCCCCATGTGCAAACTATACCAGACATGCATAAAGTCTCTAAGAGGCTCGAAAAGGGTGAGGGATTAGCCATCTTGAACTTCCATCTATATACCTGCCGTTTCTTTTTCCCCCTTTCTCCCTATATTTACCCCCCCAAACATCGGTAATTACTCTTTTCGGAACTGTGCATGCATAAGTGGGGAAGGACGAAGACTCTGGGACTCTCGTCGGCCCCCCAAGGGAATTCTTCATCTCCACAGTAATAATATAAAAGGCTCGTTAGCCAGTTTCTATTCTTCTGCGCCTCCATTTTTCCGTTTTCTGTTCTCAATTCCTACACTACATATCTAAAATGAAGTACTCTACCGTTTCCGCCACTGCCTTATTGGTTGCCGTTGCCGCTGTCCAAGCCGACGAAACCCCAAATGTCTGTTACATCACCGCTTTGGTCAACGATATTAAGGCAAACCTCAACGAATACTTGCCTTTCGCTGCCAGTATTCCAACAGGTTTGTTGAACTTGGCTTTGGCGGCCCAGACCTACACCGACGATTCTTACACCACCTTGCTCACCCCAGGCTTCCCATACGCTTCCGTTGAAAACATCGTCACTGGTCTTCCTTTCTACTCCAGCAGATTGTCCGCCGAAGTCAACTCCGCCCAGTCTAATTGTCCAGGTGCCGCTGGTGGCTCTGGTTCCGCCACTGCCTCTGACTCCGCTACTGCCTCTGGCTCTGCCGCTGCCGCTTCCGGTTCCTCTGCTGCTTCCTCCGCTGCTGCTTCTGGTTCCGCTGCTGCTTCCTCCGCTGCTGCTTCTGGTTCCGCTGCTGCTTCCTCCGCTGCTGCTTCTGGTTCCGCTGCTGCTTCCTCCGCCGCCGCTTCTGGTTCCGCTGCTGCTTCCTCCGCCGCCGCTTCTGCTTCCTCTGTCTCTTCCTCCGCCGCCGCTTCTGCTGCTTCTGCTGGTTCCGGCTCTGCTAGCAGCGCTGCGTCTTCTAAGGCGTCCTCTGCTGCTTCCGCTGCGTCTTCTAAGGCGTCCTCTGCTGCTTCCGGTGCTTCTTCTAAGGCGTCCTCTGCTGCTTCCGCTGCTTCTTCTAAGGCATCCTCTGCTGCTTCTGGTGCTTCTTCCGCGGTTTCCTCTGCCACCTCTAAGGCCGGTGCCAACATGGTTGGCGCTGGTTCTGCCGCTTTCGCCGGTTTGGCCGGTTTGTTGTTGTTGTAAGGGCTTTTCTCTTTAACCGCATTCCGGGTTTGATACCCCTTTAATGTATAAAACTGATACATGTATCTTTCTAATTTAATAATTTAACTAGGTTCAGTGCGTAGAGTGGGTGAATAGTTTTCGATACCCCAGCAGCGCCTCTCCGCTTTGAGCACCACCCCGTTGGGAGATAAAAGGACTCCGTTTTGTTTGAGTCAAAAGTGTATTTTACGCGGACTCCGGTAATGCATATAATTGACCGCCCTGGCTTACAGAAATGGTATCTTGGTGTTGAATTGTTCTAATGCACAGATAGAGGCTTAGTCCAACCAGGGATATCTGGGATCTCCGCACTATTCATCAGTAAATGCCCACACCCTCTCGAATACATTAATCGGCTCAAGTATTTCGCAGACTTACGGAGATTTTTTTTCCTTTTTTTTTTATTTTTATTTGATTGTTCCTTGACCTATATTCAATCTTCAGCTCCCATCTATGGGGCCGATACGCGATTCTTCTACGTCTGTCGTTGAGTAATAAGAAACAGTAACCAGATGAACAAGCTCTAACACCTTAGCTAGCCATAAACGACGTAAAATCATACTTTTCACCCCTGTAGTTATAGTAACTGTCTGACGACAACTTTTCCCGCAAAATATCCTCTGTCTTCTTTTGGGAGGGTTGTCTCTTGACCTGCAACCTGTTTCTAACTGGAGAGCCAGAATCACATGCTGCGGTCTGATAAACTTTGGGCCTTTCCTTTGCTTGACTCGCTTCCTTTCCCAAGCGTACCTTAACGCGTGTGGGAGAGACCACACTCGAAGACACGACTTGTGGGATACACGTACGAAGCCTGACAGGAGTCGCACACCCTACCTCCAGACAGGTTCCATCAGATGAATCTTCTGCATTCTGGCTGGTTTCTTCAGCTTTGCCTTCCATCGTCTGCAGTATGGCATGCACCTGTGCACGTTCCTTAGAGCCACCCAAGGCATTCTTAACCAGCGACGTACGGTTCAAACTAAAGGAATTCTCACAGATTCTCCCAGAAGTATATGGGGCAAAGTTAGAGCTCTTGCCTTTGCTAAACTTCTGGATCTGGGTCGTTGGTGGAGAATTCTTAGGATATCGTTGGGTGTAGTTCGGCATAGCCAGGTTGCTATCAACATATTTGTTATATATGCTTTCCAAATCTGAGAAACTTGACAACATAGAAGAGACTCGTTGGGGCTGTGGATTGCTCGCAGATCCCCAAGTCTCGTCGTCGTCCACCAACACCACTTCCACCACTCTGCCTCCCTTCGTTTTTTCGTACGAACTCTTATAGGAAGTGATAGTGTTCGATCTCTTGTTTCCGATTACCGTGACATCTACCGTGTCGTCCGTCAAGTCCATCAACACAATGCTGTCTGCAACAGACGAGGCGTACGTAGAGTTGGACACTTTCGAGCTGCCCGAACTCGAGTACGAGGAAACAGATGAGCATGCCTGGGATGCTACTACCACATGAGGGTCCTTGGAAGCCGTGTAAACCTCTTCGAACGCACCCCTTTGATAAACAATGTTCTGGGTCTGAGAACGTTGGGGCTCATTTGTGGTCACCAGACGGTGGAATGAGGCCAACGGTTTAGTGGGAGTGAAGCTACGGTCGGGCATCATAGCTGGAACGCTCGCAGTCTTCAGATGCCTAGACAAGCGGCTTTCTTCAAGAGGTGTATCATATACAATCTCGTCGTCTATGGCAGGTGGAGCGAAAATGTGTTCAATTTCGAGGTCGAGTTGGTTCTGGAGAACACTAACCAGAGATTTTGATCGGATATGACTTCTCCGAGAAAGCCCTGAAGCTGATGATGTAGAAACTTGTGGTACTAGCCCTTCTAAATCGATATTGAACATTGATTTCGACCGCGAATGGCGAGATCTTGCAGTGGAAATTGGTTTCACAATCGGCTCCACCTGTTTCTCCTTTTCGTACCCAAACCTGCGTTCCAATCTTGCAGATATGCCAGCGGCAGTGTTGAGGGAGTAGGCCTTGTCAGATTCGTCACTGGAAGACTCTGGATCAGACCCTCTGAGAGTCGTTGACGAATTCATTTGTGTCGAGAAATACGGGATGTCAGCGGGTTGCTCGATCTCGGGAATCTCGATTTTACCGTCCAGGGTAAGGTAGGACACGCGATTTCCAACTTTCTGGAGTTCCTCGGCCGGAGTGTTATCTCGTGGGGCGTCGATTGGTGGGAACTTATAAGAGGTAGACAAAGCCACGGATGATCTGCTCACCACACCCTTGTTATCATTTTCAAAGTCTGTGAAACCTGTGCTTTTGTCTTGAAATTCAAGATGGCGTATCTTTGTTTCGAGCTCTTTGGGCCCCGTTGCAAGCGTTTCCCACAGTCCAATGGAGGAATTTCTGTGAGAGTTATCATTAGAATGGTACTTAATGCTGCTCTGTATACTGTTAGACGATGCATATGACGAAGAAGATGCTAGTCTAAGATTTATGACCATACTTGAAGACGATGACTCTTCGAGCACTTTTGGGGCTGTTTCGATAGTTGGTATCGGATCTGGTGGTCTCACTGGGTACTGAAATACCTGCCAGTCTTCAGTATTACCCAACTCATCATCTGACAGTCTTGTCAAGTTGTAGTACGAATCGTCTACGGTGCTCTTTGCGTTCGCGTCTGCCCCCAGAGTCACCGCCGAGGTGGAAACTGTCTTACTCCCAGTACAACCCACATTTGGCACAGAACTCATCCCAAGACCGTGCAACTTAGAAGTTATGTCATATACCTGCATGTTGTTACTCACCTGCCTGGAAGATTCCCCACTCATCGCTTCATTTATGACACTCATCGCTTGAGCAGCCCCTGAATGGTTTACTGGAAGCTTGTTCGCACTTTTAACCAATTTTTCAAAGAGGTTCACTGGTTTGTACTCATTTCCGTCAAATATAAAACTCTGTGGATTGGGGTTCTTCTTGGAGTTAGGGCTCAACTTGGGAGGGTACTGGATACGGAACGGTACTGGGATCTGATAGCTGGAGAGAGTTGAGTCGGGTCTCACTTGATAGTTACTAGGCAGAGAGAAAAATCCTGGGTCAACCTGACGGTTGTGGAAATTAGACATGGTTTTCCTTCGGTTTCTTGGCTTGGTACTCAAGGCCTCTCTCGGTGCTGGGGGTAATTCAGGGATATAGGAGTACGTCATATTTGCGTTTGGGGGTAGATGAAGGCACCGGTTAGAGAAGGGTCTTTATGTATTTTTTTAACCTGGTCTGCCTTTCACGTATTTGATGCTACTACTCTTTAAAAGCTCAGGTCACGTAATTTAGCCGTTTTGCACTTTTTGCGCTCTTTCTTCCCTGTTTCCACTAACATCGAATGATTCTGTTTACTTTTATCCGTATTCGGTAATTTTCAACGGAGCTGCAGGGAAACATGGCTCCTATTACATAAGTGGATACAGGAGCATCTACCTTGCATATAAACGTTCGAAAGGAGACATATCTATTGCCAAAGGTCGAAAATTGTTCGACCACTAATGATAGCTTGCTGGGAATAATGAAGATTGACGTGGAATGAACCTAGGTGGTTATACCTGCCCGAACAGCTGAGTGGATAGCAGGTTGGGCTAGTGTTGGGTGTTAATATTGGCACATACACTTTCAACGAAATCTAGCAAGGTGACTGAGTGAACTAAGTTGTAGAATTAAACCTGGATATCTATAAGTAATAAATATATAATATGAATGAGAAAGAGAAAAGTGATTTAGTTGAAACAAGCCTAAGACCGATACATGATAAAAGCAATGGAAAAATGAAACCAAGCGGGATGTGCGAAACCCCACGAAAAGGGTATAAAGTGCTTAAAGAACAACATTCTTGGAAAGCTTCTTCTTGTAGTCAAGGATGGTACCCTCCCATAAGGTAGCGGTCTTGTTCTCAATGACGTAAATGTCCTTGGCAATCTTGTCCAAAAGACGGAAATCGTGAGAAACAACACAGACACCACCGTTGAAAGCTTTAATGGCATCAGCCAAAGAATCAATGGTTGGGATATCCAAACCGTTAGTAGGTTCATCCAACAACAAAATGTTTGGAGCTTCTAACGCCAACAAAGCAAAGACAACACGGGATCTCTGACCTTCAGACAAGGTAGCCATCTGGGAGGTCTGGCCCTCACCGGTCAAACCGTATCTACCCAACTGAGATCTCCAGTACTGGAAATCCTGCGAAATGTGAGAGAACTTGTCACGGACGAATTCCAATGGGGTTTTGGACAAATCCAACTGATCAGCAGAGTGCTGGGAGTAGACACCCATCTTGATGTGGGAGTGCTTGGAGACACGACCATTCTGAGCCTGTAAGTGACCAGTCATGATCTTCAACAAAGTGGACTTACCCACACCGTTTGGCCCGACCAAGGCGACACGGGAGTCCATATCGATACCGAAGGACAAGTGCTCGTACAAGTTGTTTTCTGGCTTACCGTCGTAAGAGAAGGAGATGTCGTCAAAAGACAACACTGGGGGTGGCAACTTTTCAACCTCAGCGAAGTTGAAGGAAAAGACTCTGTCTGGAACAACCGGCTGGATCAAACCATCGGCCTCCATCTTGTCCAAAATCTTTTGTCTGGACTTGGCTTGACGGACCAAGTTGGCGTAGGTACCAGCGGAAGCAATAAACTTCTTGATGTGGACAATTTCTTCTTGCTGCTTTTGGTAGGCCTTTGTTTGGTTGGTTTCCAATTCGATTCTTGTCTTAACGTAAGAATCGTAGTTACCACCGAACATCATGATCTTCTGCATTCTCAAGTCGATCATGTTGCTGCATACACCGTTCAAGAAATCCTGGGAATGGGAAACCAAGATCAAGATACGATCGAATCTACTCAAGTATTCTTCCAACCAAACACAGGCTTCCAAGTCCAAATGGGCAGTTGGATCATCCAACAACAACAACGTTGGCTTGACGAACAAGGCCTTAGCCAAGGCAACTCTCATTTTCCAACCACCGGACATGTCCTTGGTCTTCTTCTTGATGGTAGTACCATTGAAACCTAAACCAGTAAGGATGATGGCAGCTCTGGATTCGAAAGTAGATGGATCCATAGAATCGATCTTTTCGTACAAACCGTCCAAGACTGGGGATTCAGGCCCATCTTGGACGATAATGTCTTCGACTTGGTCTTCCAATCTCTTTAATTCGATTTCGGCTTCACGCACAACATACTCCAAGGCAGAGTACTCAGATGCCTCAGCTGGCTCGTTCAACAAGTAGATGTCAAAGTGTGCTGGAATTGGGAATTCTCTGGCTGCGATAGATCTCAATAACGTAGACTTACCACAACCGTTTTCACCCAACAAACCATAACGACGCCCGTAATTCAATTCCAAGGTGGAGTCCTGAATCAACACCTTACCGTGGAACAACAAGGAGACAGAAGACAACTTAATATCTCTTGAAGTCCCTAAGGAGTCCAAGACACCGGTGGTGACACGGTCGGAAATCCCAAACTCATCTTCCTGCAACTTCATCTTAGCGATGGCAGCGGCGGCTTCTTCTTCGGCAGTGACGGCAGCCTTCTTTGGCTTCTTACCGGCTGCAATTCTCTTGGCTTCTCTCTTGGCTTTGGAGGCGGAGACAGACATTTTGAATGATGGTTTACTTAAAAAGAGACTTCAATGCAAGACGGTTTAGTGCTGCTTGTATAGATGTGATATACCTGTAATAATTTTCCACTCGCAGTGCGCTGGAAAAAAAAAAAAAAAAAAAAGAAACAGAATGCTTAGGAAAAGAAAGAAACGCGAAAATGGCCATTACCCGGCTGTAATGAGCGGCACGCGCGCGTCATTATACATACTAGGGTGCGGGAAGTGGTCCAAGAGACACACAATGGTTGTATCGAGGTATGCAATATATTTATCATATGATTAGCATTGCTTGCTATGACAAAAGAAATTTATTACTTTATTTTAAAATTGGAAATCAATGTTTATATGAGACTGGGCTGAAGCCTGTATAAAACTCAACACAAATGTGTCCGCATATAGAAAATAGAGGGAGAACTAAGAAACAGAAAGCAGGATCACTACGGATGAAAAACGGAAGCAGGGGCAATTGGCAAGATACCGGAGGTCCATACCTGATTTATACCTACTTAAGTCAAGCGTAAATCTACTTCGGCTTTCTCTGCTGCCTTTTTGTGAAGCGCCTTCCAGAGCGGTATCAACTTGAACATGCCAGCGATGATTCTTTCGACTACCCATCTTGGGACCCACCTCATAAGGAAAGGCAAGATAGTAGACATGCTACCTCTATGGATATTAAGCTTGTTGCTGCCAGACTCAATGTGGTTGACCACTTTCTTGGCGTAAACCACTGCTGGCATTGGCCGGTTATCGTTAACCATTCGTCTCGTGACGACAAGCGCCGCTTCGAGTTCTGGACAATTGTATACTGAAGTGGCAGGGAAAGGCCTATTGTCTTCGATATTAGTTTTCACACCACCCGTAACCACATTAATGACTCTGACGCCAAAAGGTTTCATTTCCAAGTGCAAAACGGCCGCAAATTGGTGAATCGCAGCCTTGGTGGAACCGTAAATGGAGGTCCACGGAAAAGGTGTTAACGCTGCGATAGAACCAGTAAAAACAACAGTCCCTTTGGCCTTGATCAAAAGCCGAGAGAATTCACGAGTCATCCTAATTGGCCCAAAGACATTGACCTGGTAGCATTGCATCGCCTGCTCGTCGGTAGCATCAATGGCAGAGACGTTGCAGGCATTATGATTGTTAGTAAACTGTTTCAGTATATAATCAGACATTAATACTGGTCATTATTGGCCATTTATACTTACCTTGACCCGCATTGTTGTATAAAATATCAAGGGCGCCGTTCGTTTCCTCTTCAATGTACGCTCTAGCTTCCAAGACGCTTTGCAAGTCGCTGACATCACACCTGAATGTCTTGACCCCATACTTTTTCAACTCTTCCATTGGTTCTAATCTTCTAGCACAAGCGTAGACTTGGTAACCCCTCTTGGCCATCTCTATGGAAAGAGCGTACCCGATACCAGATGAGGCGCCAGTGATGACAGCAGTCTTTTGTGAGTTCATTTAACTGTTTTGAGAGGGTACAGGGTGTAAGGTTAAAACGAAGATGAAGAGATTGGACTTAAAAGTGGCCCGCAATCTGGAGATTTTTACTGGGCTAAATCAAGTGCGTAACTATATACTTTCCGCAAGACTACAAAATGACCGGATTAAAGTTTGGGGGCAGCGCCGAGTTCTGATGAGCACAACCACTTAATAAGAAACGTACTCCTTGCTTCTATCTGACGACTCTTTGCTCAGTTGACCGCGGTTATTCCACACAGAGAAACTACGGTGGGTAATAATGTTTGAATCTTTTATGGTCGCGCTTGTAGGGCTACCCATTCGATAGATTGAATGCTCTTTGGGCGTTTGAAAGATCGGGTTTGAGGGGTGAATATACGTGAAATGTAGGAGTAACCTCATCTTGGTGATTTCACCCTTCCTCCTTGCTCTTTACTCTTCCGATTATGCCTCTACATAGATGACTCTAGATGTAAGCTATGAGGTTAAATTATGCACGGCTCACAATGCGGCCCATGTATACAAGTGCTTGTCGTTCCGCTGCCTTTTTAAGGGGCTTCGAGGTATAGTGGTACGGGTCATTTATTGCACCGTAGAAAACAGCTGTCAGAATAAAGATTAAGCCAGAGAGGGCCAGAAATGCAATTACAACTTCGACGATAGGGGTAGAAACTAATCAACCTAAACTCTAGTTGTAACCAAGCTTCACTGTGCGTTGCGAACTGAGAGATCGCGGAATTAAATTTAAACCCCGCTATGGAAATGCTGATCTTTTTTTAGCTATCCTAATATATCATCCAAAAAGTCGTCTGAAGGAGCTTCCCGGCGGCGCTGCGTGTTTGAAGGTTCCAACACCGCTTCTCTTATTACTGGTTGGACAGAATTTCTGTGAGACCCGCTGGTGACAGGGATAATAAACGACTGGGTAGGAGTCGCCTCATCCTGGAGTGAGATTTTGGAGCCCAAGAGCAATTCCAAGTCGCTCGTTAAGGATTGCAGGTTCGTTGAAGTATTGTTGCGCGACATCAATAGCTTGGTCTCGATGGAAGCCGAATGGTCAGCATTTCCAATGTCCAAGGTCTTGGTAGTTCCTTTTTGGTTATCGCGGATACGGCCTCCAAACTTATCTTGGATATTATGATGGATTCGAAGCCTTTCTGATCTCTCTTGCATTTCAAGGAAATCTGTCTTCTCTTTCTCTGTTAACTGTCTGATATGATTGGAGGGTTTTCCAGAAAGTGATTCATTGTTCATCTGTGGATTGGATTCCCCTAGAACAAAGCCAGTGAGATCGGAAGTCCTAATCTTGTTGAAACTCTTAGGCGCTTTAGCTTCCAAGGTGAACTGCTTCACCGTTTTATGATCAATCTCGCTGAGGTCTTGCTCGTCTTCTAGCGCTGGGATAAGGTCATTAAACCTCCATGCGTTAGAGCCTAACTTCTTCCTTCTCCATCTCGATGTATACCCACCGGTCCCATCATCCTCACTGATTTCCTCACTGTCACCTTCACCAGTTTCCGACGTTTCTCCCACTTTTGGAGATTCAGTACACCCACTTTTGTCTTCCTTTGGTTGTGATTGGCCCGTAGTTTCGCCCGTTCTCCGCTCCGAATCAGATGAATCTGTATCAGAAGCCTCCAACACTGGTCTGGCATGGTTGGGTTTGATACCGTGCTTTACCTGGTATTTGCGCGTGGCCTTTCGGTCCCATTTGGAATTATGTAGCACCATGGTGTGTAATGGACGAGAGAAATGTAGATAATGTTGCACCTTTGGCGTCTCTACCTTCCCTCGAGTGATATACTGGCTTATGTTTAAAGAGGAGAAGTAATCCTGTATCTAACTCCATCTTCAAGACTTCAACCTCCGATTATGCCCCCGGACTTCGAGTCTACATAGATTTGAGGAACAAGTAAGCATATACCATTAATGAAAAGGCCTCGTGGTCAACATCAAAAAAAAAAAAGAAAAAAAGGACAAAAGATCAAAGATTATAGATCAAAAAAAAAAAAAAAAAATAGTAAAAGAGAGCAAAAAAGGGTAAAAAAAAAGTAAAAAAAGAGTAAAATAGAGTAAAAAATGAATAAAAGAGTGAGAAAAAGACATAATAAAAGTAGAGTTGATAAAAAAAATGAAAACAAGACCTATTGTGGTCTTGCGAGGTAGCGTATAAAAATAGGCCGATCAAAGAAAACAGTACCGATCGGTCAAAGACAAAAGCAATCAAAAAGTAAAACAGAAAAAACACAGAAAAGAAACAACGAGATCAAACCCGATCAAATCTGAAAATCGCAAGTGGTAGAACAGAAACAGAACAAGTTCACAGTAGAGAACAAAAAGTCATGAAAAAAGCGTCCCATAAGTAAAAGGAAAAAACACCAAAGGATATCACACAACCAATAAAATGTAATAAAAACAAAGAAAATTCCATCAAACATATGATGTGGAAAAACAGAATGTCATGATATCATTTTGTAGACTGCAGGTCTATGCTGCAGGTTTGGACTTGACCAATTTGCCGGTTTAGTGTCTGCTGTTACTCGAACTAGCAATAAGATCGTTAAAGGACATTTTTTGGCCCGTAGGATGCTGCGCGTGCGGGATGTTCTGATACGGAGAATGCGGTGGCACTGGCGCAAAGTGCTGGTAACCGTACGGAGGAACCACCGGGTAAGCCTGGACAGGCATCATTGGAGGTGGTGCGTAAGGAGTGTAATTGGCATAGGCCGGGTGCATATGTAATGGCATGTTGGCGTACGCCATTGGGGAAGAGACTACCCCAGGGTGTACTGAATGTGGGAGGTTTTGTGGAGCGTTCCCGCTGGATAAAAGAGCGGCAACGGGGCTGGCGTCGCTACCGGAAACCTTCTTAAACGAGGGCTTCGGTAAATCAAGGGCTGCAGGAGACACGTGGAAGGATGACCCGGCATACTTCCCCATGTCTTCAACAGCAACGGCCACCAGGGGTTTAGAATTTCCCTTGGACTTTGCCAGAATCTTCTCAGAAGGACCGTTGTTTCCGAAATCAACCTTCTGGCCGTTTGGCAATAACTGGGTCTCAACTCTCTTTGGACTGTTTCCGCCCTGGTTCTTAGGAAAGGTGGCGCGGTTCTTCAACTCCTTCTTGGTCGTGCTAGCGACGTTTGGTTTCTCGCTGTTAAGCAAGACGGCATCAGAGATGACATTAGGGTTAGTCGACATACGTTTAGGCTTTGTTGTGGCGCCTGAGCCTCCAAAGTTAGGAGCGCTCCCATCTGGCAAAGTCTGCTCTTGGGCCTTGTATGCTTTTGGGGGGTTAGCGGACGAATCTTTCTGGCTGCTCTTGGCGGCTCTATCCTTGGAGGATCTTGACGTCTTTTTGGAAGATTGAGACCCGGGGGCCTTCTCCTTGGGAGATGAAGTTTGACCACTCACCACCTTCTCTCTTGTACTCACGGCTACCTTATTGCTTCTTTGTATAGCAGTCTTGGACTGTTTACCGTTGGTGTCCGGTGCCGGAGAGGACTTCTTCGAGGATCGGTTCGATCTCGGTGACGTATTGTTCTTTGGCTGGGGGGTTTCGGACATGGCAAAGCAGTATATAAGTTATTGAGGAAGGCAATTATTGTAGACAGCAAAAATAAAGGTATTCCGGGGGGTATCAATAAATGGCTAAGGTAACAAGATATTGGCCTCTGTTCAGGTAAAGTTTATAAGAACTGACGGGTATATTTGGTTCGGTTGTAGATAAGTAAGGGACGTTATGTTTAGTAGGCGACACCAGGTAATGTTCGTTTCTTTTGTGTTGGAGGTAGATGTCAGAGGCGCAGATAGGCTCGTTTTTCAAGAGACAATTACCCGGACATGCTTAGGTAATCTATACTATCGAGACACCTGTGGAGGTCGAATACGCTATCACTATGCAGGCTCATAAAAATTCTGTGCGTTTGCTGCTCTTGCCTATCTGATCCAAGCTAAAGCATAATAGACTTGGGCTAAAACGTGGTGCCTCAAATAGCCAATACTGTAATTTGGTGGTTAGCAGTGAAAGGTCTAAACTCCCTTCTACATGTAAGCTATGGCAATCAATCTATTATATAATACCGATTGGACTAGAAGACCACACTTTAACAGCATTCGGTAAAAAGAAACCAAAAGGAGAAAACGAAAAAATTGATCTCGGCTTAATATGAAATAGGAAATCTGCATGGCTAAACAGACACGACTTCTTGGGCCCTCAAGTTCTTGAATCTCTTCTTGCTGCCGGAATGAGCAGAAAACTTCTTGTAGACTCTTGCAAGCTGTTTGTATAAGTAGGCATCGCAGAACAACATCACCCCCAAATTACCGACCCAGGTGACGGTGACCAAAAGCTTGAACGAATGCGAGATCGAGGTCAAATCTAATAGTTGGCCCAACCACGATTCCGGATCAAGCAACATAATCATCGTAGATATGAGGATTGCCACAATAACGTTCAAAATGAAGGGGATGTTCTTGGAGACTGGTTGGCGGTATGGCGGACCCGTAGTCAACACCAACGCCACCAAAATATACTGGTAGTTAGAAAAGTCGAACAAAACGGTGTTGTCAGAAGACTGAACGGCGTCGTCGTCGCCGGGAATTGGGTGAATGTACCAAGGCTGCTTCTGTACGTATCTCCAGAGCGAAATCTGGAAAACTAGAATCACGACAATGTTGCACAACATTGGAATCAAAATCTTTGGCGACACCAAGTTAGCCGTCGGTCTCTTGACACATAGCCTTGGGAATGGCTTGGACCAAGCCATAAAGATGGCAATCGGTAAGATCAAAAACAAGTCAATGTACAAAAACTGGAAATCACCAAGGTTGGATCCTCGCATGTAGAGAATCGTAATGGTCATGAACTGAATGGCAGAATACAACGACATGTACTGGAAGCACGAAAAAGATGTGACCAAAGCTGACCTACCCTCCTTGATAACATCCAACACACAAGAGATTTCAAACACACGAGAGGTAAACGGCGCGGCGATAGAAGCTTCAGCCTCGGATAATGAGATACCAACATCGGCTGCCTTCAACGCACCACAATCGTTAGCACCGTCACCGCAGAACCCGACAGTATAGTCAAGCTTCTGCAACCTTTCAACCAACTCATGCTTTTCGTCAGGCGACATTCTGGCAAAAATGTTACTCTTCATAAGCATGCCTTCAGAAACACCCTGTTCATTCAACTCGGTCAAGATGTAACGGAAAACATCGCCAGTGACGGCAAGCTTGTAGTCCTTAACTGGTTGCAAAGGAGTCAAGGTGATGGGGTCAAGATGAGCGTCTGCATCGTCCACGTCTTCCCATACGAGATTGGTGCGATTTTCAGATTGCACCCAGGAAGGAACAAACACCTTCACGTCGGGTGGAACTAAGCCACATTCACGTCCAACGCTGATGGCCGTCAAAATGTTGTCACCGGTGCACATGACGGTTCTCAACTGCGCCTGTCTCAATTCCGCCAACGTGCCCTTGGTCGAAGCTTTCAACTTGTTTTCAAACACAATAAACCCCAAGAAATCCAACTGGGATTCAGCGTCATCTCTGTCGACTGAAACCTGCTTGACCAGCTTACCAGCACAGGCAATCACTCTGTAACCGTTGTGGGTATAGAAGCGCAACAATTCCTGGAAATTTGATGGAAGCGTCTCGGGGTTACAGATATCTACCATAACCTCAGGGGCGCCCTTCACATACACCAGCATCTCGCCAGAGGCGACTGACTGCACCACAACAGACATCCTTCTCAACTGAGACACAAACTCGAATGACTTCACCGTGACGAACCCCTGGGACTTCTGGAGCATTGGGTACGCAATCGGGAAATCCTGGGGCCCGGCGTCCGGAAGCTGGTAGTCCTCGTCGTAAGACCACTCGGTGAAGTCAAACATCTTGTAATCCAACGGATCCCCGACCAACTCCTCGTCGATAACTCGCAAGGTGTGGCAGGTGGCCATACAAGCTAAGAGCTTGGACCCATTGTTCGAGTCGTGGATGGAGTCTCTCTCCAATGGCAACACACCGACTGTACAAACCAACTCGTTGAAAATATACTCCCTTCTGTCCTTCGCATTGGTGGCCAAATGGACCCCCAACACATCCAAGCCGTCCTCAGTCAACGTCCCGGTCTTGTCAAAGCAGAGAACGTCAACTTTCCCGCCGATGTTCACCCTGGTGGGGGCGATGCAGTAGATCTGGGCCTTCTTCAATCTTGCCAAGGCAAAAGAAGTTCCAATGGTGAGTGTGGCTGGCAACGCCGGTGGAACGACAATGGTTATGATGTCAAGGGCACGTAAGATCATAGTTCGATAGGACACGCCCAATCTGATAAAGTTAATCGTGGAAATCACAAACCCAATGGCAGCGATGCAGGACATAAAGCCGATGTACTTGAACGAGTCCCGGTAAAATTTGAACCCAGTTGGCTTTGGGAACAACATGGATCTGATCAAAGATCCCTTGGTGGTGCTGAACCCGGTTTTCACCACCAAAGCGGTGACCGGCTCATCGTTCATTCTCTTGATCTTCAAGATCTTGGTTCCGTTGAAAAGGAAGGATCTCAGCAAAGCGTTGGAGCTGAAGTTCTCAGACAACTGCGATAAGGACTCCTCCGTCGCGTAAAATTTGGACACCGGGGCAGATTCACCGGTCAACATGGATTCGTTCACCACGCAATCACCGCTGAGCAAGACGGAGTCGCAGGGCAAGGTAGCCAAGGAGGGATCTATTTCGTAGACGTCGCCCGGAACCAAGTCGGTAGACTCAATCTGCTTCCAGAAATCGTTTCTTCTAACCCTGATTTCGCATATGTTTTTGGACATGGTCTGCATCTTCTTCATCGACGACTTGGTTTCAACTAGCGTCTGGACAACAGACACCATAGAAATAATGAAGATACAGGATGCATAGTAGTAGTAGTTGTCCATGAGCCACAAGAAGATGGAGAACACCTGGAACATGTAGAAGGGGTGCAACACCTCGTCCACCAACAACTGGAGAGAGGACTTCTCCCTGATGTTAATGTTGTTTCCGCTAAAGATCTCCAACCGTTCGCGATGGGTCTCCTTGGACAACCCTACCTTCAACGCCTCAAAATCCATCCAGCTGGGGTCGTGCCACGTGGAATTGGTCTTGAAGATGTCCTCCATAGGCGAGTAGAAGAACTTGAGGTATCTGTACTCGAAAGTGAGTAAAAACGGAACAACGGGGTCCTTCTCGCTCTCAAGCTGCGGAGAAGTCTCATCGTCGGCCCTTTCGTTGGATAACGGCAAGAAACTGGACAACCGCTTGTCGTACCATGCCTTTTCAACGTCCAACACGCTCAATTCCCCAAACTCGTTCTCGATCACCACCCAGTCAGCGTTCCCAAGCGGAACCCGCACACCCTTCATGTTGATTCGTGAGCGGGGAAACCATCGCAAAACAAGGTAGCCTAAGCCGAAGGTGAGCCAGCACACCAAATAGTAGACAGCGGTCTTCTGCCATGTGGTTCGGTAGCCGGCGATCCCAATCACCAAGTCCTCCTCGGCGATGTAGTACCGCTGGTGGTGTAATGTTGCCTTCTGGTACCCCTGGAATACGTGCAGGGAATCCTTTCTGTAGCGGTTGCGGACGTTGGAGCTGCTCTCGTCGCTCAAGTAGGACTTGTCCGACGCATTGTCAGCGCTGCCACTGACACCCATAAGGCGGATGTCGTCCGATAAGTTAGAGGCAGATCTCTCTCTATAGCCCATCCGCGGGGAGTTATCTGTCAGCCCGTAGTTAAACTCTTCCACGACCGAGTGGGCGTCGCCGCGATCATTTGAGTATTCCCAGTTAGTGTCGTAGTCAATAGGGTTTTCGGGGTCTTCGAGGGTGGACCCGAACCCTGGCGCGTTTTCAATCTCATCTACGGTAAAGAACTTGAAGCCAGCCTTGTCTTGGGAGTGAGCAGTCCCGTTAGTAGTGACGCGGCGGAGCAAGGAGCGTTCGTCGTCGTCTTCGGGGTAGGGCTCAACCGATTCTATGGAGCTGCGGCGGAGATTGTGGGCTTGGTGAAACGAAGAGATGGAGGAGGGAATGACTTCAGACGCTGCCCCGGAAAACATTTCGTAATTGTTTTCATCGAGCAAGTTGGAGATCGACGTATCTACAGAGGCCATGGAGTTTCTGTGTCTCAAGGACAGACTGCCCCTGCCATCCATCGACGGGCGGTTGCTCACAGTGGAATGTTTGCGTGACGATGGCATGATGAGCTGATGGCCAAGAAGAAGGTACGCTACGGAAGGAGGGTGAAAAAAAGTACAAGCATTAGTAGAAAAATATTCGCAATAGACGCGCGAAAGATAAGCCTCTGCGGAAATGCACGCAAGGTTATCACCAAGTTATAGATAACGATACAAGCTGATACATAAACAGCTTGTGATAGATCCAGTTGGATCTATATGTGTGCGTATAAAGTAAACCGTATACATAATCTATAAACTAAGCTTCTCGTCTATGCCAGCGCTTTTTCTTTTGGTTTAAGTGCGTATATATTTAGCACGTATACAACTTAGATTAAAGCCCTGAAAATTAGTACATTTTATATATCTATGTAGTATTACCTTTGGTGCTGTATAGCTAATGTATACACATGTTATTAATCGACCCTAGCTGCAAAGCCTTCGACTTCGTGATAGCATTTATTATAATTTCTAATTGTAACACGAAAAGTGGGTGCATATAGTGCCGACTGCAGCTGCAATCCACAGACTGAATCAGTCGCTTCCGAGTATCCCAACTTGAGCTTGAAGAATTATTTAAATCTTCTTTGGTCTGGTGCTTCTGACGTAGTCAATCCCCCTCAAAATCCTGACACTACCCTGATACAACTCTTCCTTGAAGTAGAACAAAAAGGCGGCACTCAAAATGGACTGGGTCAACTTCACTCGGATACCGTTGTAGAATCCGGAGACACCTTCATTCTTCACGATATCTTTCACCATGGCCGAGATGCTCGTCAGCTTCTGGACCTCACCGGCTTCGGTGGTGCTCTTGGTGGCAAGATGCATTCTCGCCTTTAAGGTGATGTATGGGTAAGTTACAGACGTGGCAACCAACTTCCCCAAAGCACCGATGAAGAAGGCATTCAAAGGCGTGATGCTTTTCTTTTTGGATCTCTTCAAGAGGAAGTTCTTTAACTGCTCAAAGATGGTGTACTGGATGATTGGATTCAACACGAGCACGAGGGCTGGCAACACACCATTGAACAAGGCCCCAACACCGTCGGTCTTGACGATGTTGATGAGCGTTTTGATGGTGCCGTTCTGGGTCTTGGATACGGTCATACGGGTGTTGGCTACCCAGATCGGGTTTGTCGAGACCGAAGTGATGCTCCCGGCAATCGCCCCAGCAAGCATGGACTGAGCTGTACTCAACCCACGCGACGCCCTATCCTTCTCCAAGTTTGACTTCACGAAGCTCTTGGACGTGTACTCATAGAAGTAATAGTAGATGAAGTTGGTCAAGGCGATACCGTAAATGGCGCTCTCCAACCCGGCGTACAAGCCAGTGACCCCTTCTTGCTTCAAGGTCTTGACCACATTCTGGAAGAAACTGGTCTTGGCAAGCTTGGACAACTGTTGCTGGTACTCCTCCTTGGTGAGCTTCTGTGCCTCGGTGTCGTTGGTCTTCTTGGTGGCCGTGGTCTGGGCCTTTGTGGACAATGTGACTAACGGATAGGTCACGATCATAGACAAGGCACCACCACCGGCGCCGGCAAGGGCGTGAGCGACATTATCGTTGGAAGACATCTTTTGTATGAGCGTGTGTAAACGGGCGTTAATCTGGGGTAATAGCAGAAATAAAGATATTATATGGGGAAGTGGGATTCGCTTTTCACGTTTTGTTTCGGTTGTGACAGTGTTTTGTTAGTGGCCCAGTCTATTTGGGCGGCTAATCTTAAGGTTTATCCGCCACGGACTTGCCGTACTAAAGCACGAAGCATCTCCTCCCGCATGCGCTCTGGGGGAAGGGACATGTGACGAGAAAACGCACGAAAGAGGGGGTAAGCTATCCACGCCGCGGGACGCGGCTGACATCCCCACGGATTTTGGTGGCACCCTACATCTAGTCCCGCCTGTCCGAAACACGCTCCTGGTGTCGGGTGTAATTCGGGTAGGCGGGAGCATCTAACGGTGTCATCCGCCACTATTTCAATAAGGCGCCGTGCATAATAGGCAGTGTCACTGGGAAATCTCTACTAAGCGCGGTGCGGGCCCTCGGCAGTCCGCAACAAACCTACGTGTATGAGTGTTCGCAATTGAGATTCAGGTTGGTTCATATTCCAACGTAGTTTTTGGATATTCTTTAGAAGGAAGGTGAGATGAATTTCTCTCCAAAGATTCAACTAGTTAAACCAGCAGTACTGGGCAATGGGTTCCTGAAAAGTCGTTCTTATACCATTGTGGAAAACATGATTGCGTTATCAGTCCAATCGTAGAACTCCTTAGAGATCCAAAAGTATATCCGAAAACTGAGAAGGAAAAAAAAAAAACGATAACCTATGTTACCCGTTTTCTATGATTGAATCCCTGAAAATTTATACCAATCGTTGACGAAAAGGTTAGACACAACTGGCTTGCGAATAACCCCGCACCATGCCAGACTCTGCAACCCAGGAGATCATCCTCGGGTCCTTCGCCGGCTCTTTGGGGAAGCTCATCGAATACCCGTTTGATACCATTAAAGTCAAATTGCAATCTAAGCAATACTCCAATACGCTATTATGCTTCAAACTTACATGGAAACTGGAGGGCCTCATCGGTTTCTACCGAGGCTTAACGCCGCCATTGTTGGGAGCTTCGTTGGAGAATGCATGTTTGTTCTACGTATACAATGCTGTGCAAGACGCGTTGAAAAAACATATATATGTCATGAATCCTTCCGTTGATTTTCAGGACCAGGAACAGTATGAGGTCCCCCTCCTGGGAAAAATGGTCGCTGGTGCCACATCAGGCGTGTGTGCCTCTTTCATTTTAACGCCTGTGGAATTGATCAAATGCAATATGCAAGTATTGGTTTCCCTGCTGACCGCGGCTTCCCAGTACAAACCTAATATTTTCAAGGTGATCAAGGATGTGTATAGGCGCGAGGGTATCGCTGGCTATTGGAGGGGACAGTTCCCCACCCTTTTAAGAGAAATGGGGGGAACTGCGATCTGGTTCGGATCATATGAGATGGTGTCCGGAAGCTTTCGGAGGTATCGTAGCCAACAAGTAGAGAGAACTTCTTCTTCTACGCCTGTCTTCGATTTGCTTGTCAGTGGGGCATCCGCTGGTGTGGGTTACAACGTATGTTTATACCCGGTTGACACGATCAAGTCTAACATGCAAATCAATAAGGGTGACAAGGGCAATGCGACCATGAAAGGTACAATTAGACAAATTTACCAAGAGTCTGGGGTTCGAGGTTTCTACAGAGGTTTGGGTATCACCGTCGTTAGGTGCATACCAGCCAATGCGGTGATCTTCTTCACATACAATAAGTGCAAGGAAGCGTGGTTTGGCCGTTCATGAAATCCAGAGCACAGATAAGGGCTCCCCCTTTGGTTGGGATTTCTCGCATAGGCTTGGTGATATTGAAGCTAATGGATATAATAGATTTTTTGATAGAGTGGATACTTAGTAGCAGTGTCATGTGCATCCAAGCCGGCATTTAATAGATATCCCCCAAGGTGCATGCGTCATGTCGTAGCAAATTCATTCATTGAAGGTTGGGAGCAGGGTAAAATCGAAGAGAAAATATTCATATATACAAGAATCTCATGGAAATGGAGCATCTCTTCCGATTCTGCCGGGGCTTATTCATCCTTGTCCTCATAAGTCTTACCGAACCAAGAATTGGTCAATCTGTCACCTCTCTTTCGACTCATGTAGCTAATACCGCTGCCTTCGTAGGCAGACTTTCTATCATACTGGTCAGATGGAAGAGGAAAGCCTGGCTTAACCTTGGAAGAATCAAAGGCAGGCTCAGTCTGGGCCTCCTCGCCATTTTCGTCTAAACGAAGCTGCTGAGGCTTGTAGTTAGCCACTCGACGATCCTTGACAACGGACTTAGTAAACGCGATGGAACCAATAAAGCAAACAACGATGAAACCAAAAAGTTTTCTAAAAAAGACGTTAGTTTTGCGCTGGGCAACGGGGTTCGCTATTAGCCGTGGTCAAGGCTCCGATACGTACAATTGCTTTGGACCAACATCAGATGGGAGCATGCCCAAACCGGACTTTCTGTAACCATGGTTACCAGACATAATGTATAAGTATTCGCTGAATAAAGGATAAGTTGGTGAACACAGAGATAAGCCTCGGGCAAAGCGACGATAAATGCTTCGGTGAAAGCACTGGTCTGAGGATGTTCACGCCACTAAGGAAATTATCCTGTGTATTGATACCAAAAATCTTAAAACGAGCAAATACTCAGGGCCAACCTAAGCACAGATGCACGCTAATGGGAATAGACCTCGCCTGGTGGGTAGTGCCAAGTAGGCTTACAGTTACTGAAAGGCTTACCAAATGAGTACTAAGTAGACTTACAATGAACATAAGACTCGCCAAGTTGAACCATTAAAATACATTATATTAAAGATACATAATGAGCATCAGAATGAAACCATATACCAAACAGAACTCAGCCTTTATTTAAAAAGACGAGCCGTTAGCCCATTCGGTATACGCTTAGATTAGGAATTTGGAGCGTTTTGAAAATAAGGATATGTTCGGATTAAGTAGAAATATGGATTGGAAAATTCATACTAATACGTTTAATCGAACAAACCGAACCCCATGTCGTCATCAGATTCTTCCTTGGCTTCTTCAACAACTTCCTCGGCGGCGGCGGCACCAGAAGAGGCAGCGGCGGAACCAGAAGAGGCGGCAGCAGCACCACCGGTTGGGACAGAGGCCAACTTGGAGTTACCCTGGGCAATCAACTCAGCGACGGACTTACCTTCGATTTCCTTCAACAACAAAGCCAATCTGGATTCTTCAACTTCGGAACCGACAGTTTCCAACAAGGCCTTGATGTCGGCGGCAGATGGAGAGGCGTTACCACCCTGTTGCAATAATAAGTAAGCGGCTAAGTACTTCATTTTGTTTAATGTATAGAATAATCACGTTTAAGCTGGGGTAATATAGAAAAAGATTTCTTTTTGTATATATTGAGCAGACTATCCTTTGGTAAGAGACTACAAGCAGAATGTTTGGTGGTTACACCAAAAGGAGGTTGGGCACGAGTTTGTATAGGGAAGTGAAAAGCCTGCAAGGTTTCGCCGGCGTAATCCCATACTGGAAAGAATTTCGTCGTGTCGCTAGTGGAAACACTGTATACTACACCTCATCAGATCTTGCAGAAGTGAAAAACTCTGTTAGCATGAAGCAGAAGACAGTCACAAGCCTCCTGCTTGGTAAAATCCCAAAGTGGAAGGTGGCCCAAGCGAAAAACGAGAAAATGGAAATGGAGCCACTGAGGGCGGTATCTCCTGCATCCAGGCCGCTCATAAGAAGACTACGAACGGCGAAAATTTTCACAGTAATATTCTCAGATAGGGTGAGCCGCGCGAGACACACATTCTGTGCGAAAGCGTACAGTTAGGGTAGAGGTAGTATGGCCACCAGAATCATGGGGCCTGCCGACCGGCCCTCCACTATGGCAGAGGTTCGGTGTAGTGAGCGTGGGTACAGAGTGCGGTATCACCAATACTGGCAGACAGGGCGGGCTCAGAGAGACGAAAAAAAAAAAGAACCTACTTGAAATCTAGGCGTAGGCAGATTATACACCCTTCTCGAACATCATCATTAGTATAGCCAATATGTCTGACGCTGCTAGTATGTAATGACACTGTTACAGAATTTATGATGACGACAATTTCAAGAGTTTCAACACCTGAAAACCGAAGCCAGCGCTGAAAATTTTCATCCAACACAGGCCCCTCACGGGAGTGTGGGATGTCCGGTTCACCCCCAAAACTACCCAAAATATCAAGGAGTGGCCGAGTCCGCTAAGAATCGAGTTCAGCGCGCCGATTCAGCGCTGTGTTCCAAAGAAAACATACTCTTGAAATCATCAATCATTATTCATACATTACCAGTTGAATGGATTTACTAACATCTTATAGCCGAATCCAGAAAGAAGAGAATCTTTAAGTCCTTCTCCTTCAGAGGTGTTGACTTGAAGGAATTGGTCACCTTGGAAACCGAGGAATTCACCAAGTTGACCCACGCTAGAGTCAGAAGAAGATTCGGCCGTGGTTTGAACCACAAGCCAATGATCTTGATCAGAAAGTTGAGAGCCGCTAAGTTGGCCCAGCAGCCAAACGAGAAGCCAGCCCTCGTCAAGACCCACTTGAGAAACATGGTTGTTGTTCCAGAGATGATCGGTTCCGTCATCGGTGTTTACAACGGTAAGTCTTTCAACCAGGTTGACATCAGACCAGAGATGGTTGGTCACTACTTGGGTGAATTCTCCATCACTTACACTCCAGTTAGACACGGTAAGGCCGGTAACAACGCTTCCAGATTCATGCCATTGCGTTAAGTTGCGTGATCTAGTTGAAACATGACTTTGGCGACGGTTGCCTGTGCTTCGTCTCCGTTTCATTTCTTGCTGATTAACCCTTAACTCTCAGTGTACGTTTGTGTAATCTATAGTTTCTTTTCCACATCTGCTGATAATAAAACCCCCCCCTTTTATGTACCTTCTCTAGTAATATGCCACATGTAGCTATGATCGGGTGAGGAAATCGGCTCGTGAGCCTCACTGGCCTGAGATTATTGGCTTACTGTGACGACTGTCTTCATACATGAACCCTAGTGTAAGTGGTGATTAACTCCCTAGCAACCACGCTCGCCTTGTTGCCTTTAGATTTTACTGTTGACGGGGTCTTATCACCAATCCTATATATATCTGGTAATACTGAATCATCCGACTATACGAAGGTCTGTCATGTATCGCGCACTATGGCACTTCAACTGTAGCCAATGAGCTACAGAGATGTAAACGTCTAACCCGTTGAGTGCTGCTTCACCTACATGGGCATAATATGAGAAAAGTCTTCAATCACGTCAGATATTCCTCTAGTGTTATATCTGCAGTGGTTGGATATCACAAAGTAAAGAAAATTTACGGAGAAATACAGTATCCGAGGGCCCTATGTCAGAAGGCACTTGGTGAATACTTGCTCAAGCCATATATGCGAACCTCTGATACACGAAAAGCATATCCAAGCTTATGCTTACAGTTACAATTACAGTTAAAATAAGTTTTAAATCAGGATGTGTGATATACCCATATACCATATAAGAAAAGAATATTACATTAAAAAGAAATTTATTCGTCCTTGAACAAAGCATCTCTCTTTTCAGCAACTCTGATGGCTCTTCTTTCTCTGGCAGCCTTGTTTCTCAATCTTCTGGCGTCAGATTCGTCCTTAAGGGCCTTTTCACGGGCAGCCTCGGCCTTGGCCTGGATGATGTGTTCAACCAAAGCACGCTTGTGCTTGAAGGCGTTACCCTTGGCAGACTTGTACAAGTTGTGGTACAAGTGAGAGTCGATCTTACCGGCGGCTCTGTACTTGACCAACAACTTTCTCAAGACACGCAATCTTCTCATCCAAATGACCTGAGCGGACATACGGGCGTCTCTGGTACCCTTTCTCTTACCGAAACCGGTGTGGCGACCAGCACGCTTGGACTCAGCCAAAGCTCTGGCGTGAGATCTAGAGTGGACGGTAACTGGCTTCTTGACGATGGTACCGTTTCTGTACAATCTTCTGATGGCAGCACGGGAGTTAGCCTGGGCCAATTCAGTGGTCTCGTTAGGATCCAACCAGATCTTTCTCTTACCAACACCAACGACAGAGGCGGCGAGTCTTTTTTGAGTACGGAGATTAGCCCTATCTATGTTAGTAAGCTGGTTTTTAACTAGAAACCATTGCCATATATGAAATCCAAGAGAGAGAATAGGATAGAGTACGATTGGAAGGGGCAGAGGGCTTCCATCAAAGATCCTCCTCGGCCCATTGGAGGATCCTGTAGGTTGAAGGTTCGAGTACAGTCAAGCTGTTCCATCTTCCATGTCCTGTTGAGTCGGGTTGTCGATCAGTCGCTCTCGCTGTGCTACTTCGATGGGTGATGGAATTTTCTTCCGGGCAGTCTTGGTATCGTTTCTCCTATTCTCTTCATCGTGGATTTCAATAATGTAATGTCGTGGGTGTGGTGGTTACATACATTTTGAATTTGTTAGTATACCTATCAATTTAACAGAAACCTAGAGAGAGCTTCTCTTTTTTACTAACTTTTTTTTGTTTTAACGACATTCACCTCTCGCAAGCACCGTACCAAAAGGGCAGGATGCCTCGCCCGCCCTACAGTGAGAATCTTTGTCAGAATCTTCGCCCTCCACAGTGCGGTATGGCACACTACCCTTTGCTCCCCTAACAAAGTTAGTACTATGTCCTGCCTATACTAACCTACTGGGCTGGTCGAGCCAGGGCTCCTAGGCGCTGTCGGTGGAAAAAGAGAAAATTTTTCGTATCGCTGTGACTGTTTATCCCTCGCCCGCGAAAATTAGAGTGAAATCTTCCCAACAGTAAGGCGAAAGGGGAAGTCGAGAAAAATGAAAAGCAAATAACTTACATACGTAGGCATCACGTGGTATATCTAGCCCTACTGATATTCACGTGATTATTTCACGTGAATTTCACACGTGACAGAGCTTATATATTTTGACGTCTCTATGGAGTCGGTAATGGGTTGACGTTAGAGAAACTAGGTAGACCAGGTATCCATGTTGTATTAGTTTGTATTTATTGTGGGTTATAGAGAACTACCAGCTTGGACGAGACACCTTCATTCTGCAGTTCGTAGCTGAAGGAATTTTGCTCCCCGTTATTACCCCCCTTCCCACTGAAAGAAATACAAGCGAGAAGAGCATACGACCACTTAATATGGGCCCCTGTGTGGTTATATCTATCTCGAGTCCGTCATCTGTAGCATATTTGAATGAAAGATGCTAGAGTAGTCGATAGCCGGGAAAAATTGACGGTAACCTTTCATACATCTGAGTTACGCAGATGTAGAACTCCAAGAAATGGTTTGCTCCATCCGATGTACATAGCATGGTAATATACAAGGCCTATACCAGCTGTGGAGATAAAACAGTGCACGTTTCTAGCGTAGATGGTTGAATTTCTACCTTGTTGATATTGCGTTAAATGGCTTCTCCACGTTTAGCTGAATGCCCTGATATGGTTTTAGCCCTTAAGGCTCCAACGACCTGCGGCAATATGCAAGTATGTGCGGCTTTTTATTTTTTTCCGCATCAAAGTTTCTTTTTGTATGAAAGATTTTTTTTCCCAATTTTTTCCCCTAGTGAGGGTCGCAGTCAGATAACAGATCCGTATAACAGAGATATAATTAAGCATACACGTTTTAGGCCAGTTTTCCTTACAACCATCACCAACACCTTGCATCCGAAATGGCCAAGTCTTTGAGATCCAAATCCAAGTTGAGAGCGAAGTCTGTCAAGAGAAAGGGCGAATTCCAAGCCGCTGTCGATGACAGACAGAAGAGAATTGTTGCCAGATGTGAAGCCGACTTGAAGAAGCAAAACGAAGAAACTGAAAAGAAAAAGGACGAAGACAAGGACGAAGACAATGTTAAAGATGTCATGGCTGTTGACGAGACCCCAAAGAGCGACAAGCCTGTCTCCACCTCCGGTTGGAGAAAGACCAGACACACTGCGTACAAGCAGAGAAACAACACCAAGAGTAAGAAACACATGAAGTTTGGTAAGGTTAACTACTAAACAGCTCGGATTTCGTTGTTTCCTCTTTCTCTCGATTGGGTATACCCCAACTGCTTGACGTTAATGGCGCACCGGTTGAAGTTAAGTGCCAAAGCGATGCCTTTGCCCCCGCCTGTTATCGTCTTTCTGTACATTATGATATCAGCTCATGCATTTATGTCTGCTGTGACATCGCATTGCGTTTTCCACTGCTCTCATATATCTCTATACTTTCCTGTTGGCCTCTAGTTTTTCTTTGTTATTTCATCTCCATGGGTATTTTTTTTTTATTCTATTCTTCTTTGGTCAAGGCAGTTTTTTCTTCTCCCTTACATTCTCGTTATCTGTGACATTTAAAAAATATTTGCATCATATCTTAGCTGAATTGGTAATTGTATACGGTAATAGGTTTTATAAAACCTAAAGACTTCTGCGCGAAACGCTAAAAGTTTACGTCCAAATTGCTGTCTAGTAGTGGTTCTTGTGATGGATTTATGGTATGAGAAGAATAAGGAAAAGTGATATAGACTTGTACCTTATTTTACTTCTTTGTGTTAGGAATCGCTCAACATTGTACAGGAGTTCGATCAGTCTAGACTCACGGTATGTACTTCCAACTTGGATTCTTCGTACAATACTTGTAAATCAGGGTGAATCAGTTTATTTTACGCAAGGCCTGCAAACTTGAATAAAAAAACATAAACGAGACTCAGGTATACTCGATTCATATATACTGATAAGATTATATGGCAAATACCTGTATCTTGTGAAACATGGTCAAACGGATCAAGTACTGCTAATACTAGCTTATCAAATTCTTAGGTCAGAAAGCCAACGAAGTAATTACTTTTCTTGCTATGTTACTTCATGAAGATTGACTGAAGTCAAAATATATTTGTAAAACTGTCGTAAATTACTTCTCTAGACCAGGAAAATTGGAATGATGCAACTCACATTTCAAACTCCTGGTTAAAATGCGGGGTTGTACTGGAATGAGGAATGTTTTGGAAAATGTAAGCAGGGTTGTTGTATACGATGGGGCCACCATTGAAATGAACGTGGGTAGAGTTGTTAAATGGGTATCCCATGTTATTCTCAAGTCCTAGCCCTATAGATTCGCACTTTGGATACGGTCTGACAAAATGCAGTTTGTCTTGGTGTTGGAGTTGTTCGGATGAGATATACCTCTTATTTGCTTCGCTTTGTAACGGATTCAAAAATTGAGACTGAGAGATACTCCTTCTATGGGTATGCAGAGAGTGGCTTTGGGGGACCTGGCGATAGATACTGTGCGTGTTGTGTGTGCACGACAAGTCCAGAAAATCGGTCAAGGGTCTAGTGAGCTTCCTTATAGAAGAATCACCAGGTAGAACAATCTTTCTACTCAAAGTTTCGGAGTCGGCAGCTCTGGAACATCTCATAAATTCCCACAACATGACAGACCTAATGTTATCCGCGGTTATCGTGCTAGACCGCTCCGTTCTCTCGGTGTCTACGTTGGTGCGGTTTGTGCCAATATTTTGAGAAAGTCCTGAGACCAGACCAAACGAGGAAGACTCTTCAAGCTTAACAGCGGCAGTGGTAGCACTAGTTCTCTGTTCGTGGATTTTTGGTGTTGGGTTGTCTGAGTATATGACCTGTTGGATTGTTATACCCTTAATTGCACAAGTCTTTTTCGAATCATCTTTTTGGCTATCTGGTCCGTTAACTGCATCTAAGAATGATCTCCAGAACTTTTTAGCGAGATACGTTTCAAATTTTGCCAATTTTGAAGTCCCTGACGGGCTCGGTGTGCAATCAAAGGGACTCAATGTCTCGTTGAATCGGCTCACTTCAACTCCATACGAATAGATTATTGTCAAGGAAGACCAACTAATGTCGCTTGATGGAAGATCGTGTAAAGTGAACTTTAGCCGGGAATCGTACTCACCCTGATCGGTATTGGGATTGAAGCTGTCGATAGGTACGTGTAAGTGGACCATATTGTGAATAACTGGGGTCTTGTCTTCATCTATGAGGCAGGAAATCTCAGATAGTTTTGGGAAGCGGTGTTCAAAGCTAGCACCATATTTAATCTTCAATGTTGGATTTACCGGGTAGGAATTCAACTTTGATAAGACATGAGAGCTGGACGGTGAGATGAAGGTTATTTTGAAAAAGGTCACATCCAAGGAAATGGACTCCATTTGTACGGGGTGGTTTAATATCGGTTCCAGTTTGGTGGTGGGGGACTTTCTCCGTAAGTTTTGGTTGTGGAAAACAGTTTGGCCTAAGGATTTTTGGAAGTTGATGGTGGAGAAGATCTCTTCAAATTTTTCGTTATTTTTTGCCAAATCTTGTGGTCTGGGTCCCTTTTCGATCAACTCGATGATTTCGGTATCTTTGTCCATGTTCTTGATCACCTGGATATGGGAAGACACTTGCTTCCGGGTCCTCAACTTTCCAGTTTTCAAAACAATGTAGTCGGAAATCAATTCATTTCTACCACATGACTTCCCCCCGGATACCTTGATCTTGTTTAATCCATTCTTAGGAATAATCTCCAACGCTTCCTCGAAAGCCTTCTCCACCTCACTACCCCAGACCTCCTCTTCCTCTTCTTCGGCAGCATCCTTTTCAAACTTCTCGGTGTTTCTTTTAGGTTTATTTCTGAGTCCTTTTGTCCCAGTAGGAGAATCGTCCATGTCTGGCGCATTTCCGCCCGCCTGCTCTGTCTCGTTGAATTCCTGCGACGTGGGTCTAGAGTGGAAGTAACGATTTCTGGATGAAGTGGTTGGAGAGATGGCTCCCAAGACATGACGAGTGGGCGTCTTTGTATAACCATGTAAACCTAATGCATCGTAATCGAAAATAGGTATCAGATCTCTGGAATAGCTACCAATGATGGGCATCGACTTGCGAACTCGCTTATTGGTGTTGTGAACTTGGTACACCTGTTTCCCGTTACTATCAATTGCGATATCGACAATCACCGGTAAACGCCTCTTAGACGTCGGTGGGTGTATGTCCAACAAAGGGGGTGACGTTGTCTCCACGGATGTATACACCGTAGTAGAGGTTTTTGTAGACATACTTTCTGGACAAGAAATTATGGGGAGGTAAGCGAAGCAGTGTGACGGATCACAGATATAGGGTACAGAAGAGTGGTATCCCTACGGCTATACCCGATGATAAAAAAATGATGGAATATGTTCTAATTTATGTGAAAATGATCAAATAGAGTGCATTGTGTTACAATACGCGTCAAGAAACAGAGCAAACACGTACAGATCTGGAGAACTCACACAAAGTCTATCCTTCTAAGTATTTACGTAAGCGCTTTATCTCTGAAATAGAAACGTACAGTGCGTGGCATATACATGTGTAGCGCAACCTTGGTTATTGTTTAAACCATAGAAATGCCAGGCACTCGATACCTCTAAGCCCAGGCGTGGCTAAACTATAGGCCTTGCTCGCTTCTTGCATATGGGCGTCTTCTAGAAAGGGTATGCAGTCAGTCATTCCCTGCAGCCAGCACCCGTCTACATACAAAAGATTCTCGGTTCACGAGTCGGGTTATAGTGTCAGTGACCGCACTTCGGTACCACGGGAAAGGGAGTTAGACCTAAAAGAAGTGACACTCAGAGTTGAATTTTTCGGAATAAAAAGTATTCCCCGGTGGATGATTGAGAGTACGTCTCAGTTCTTGTTGGGCGGATGGTAGGCTGCTCGAGAGCTCTCACAGACGATTAAAACTCTTCTTAGTAACCGTCGTTTTAATTTATTTATTTATTTGGTATTGGATAGTTGGTTGCGATATAATTCGAAGATCGGGTCAATGCAGCGTGCATCGCGATGCATGCATGTGTCGTAAATTTTAACGCTAGTAACTTAGTATAATAAATAGGCATCCTCTGAATCAGAACGCTTAGAGAGAGTTTGGATCGGAAGCCTAGAACTCGGTTTATAACTCCTGTTTCATGATCGTCGCAGATGCATTACGTCTCCGCCTCAGAACTACCATACATACTCTCCCTTCATGGCTCAGTCTACCAGTTTAAATCTGATTGTTCGTGAACGTAGTATCACTAAAATAAGAATTATTCTTTTTGCCAACGACACAAGCTTCTAACCCGAAATCTTCAATCATATTTTTGCAACGAGCTAGCCCCAACTTCTGGAAGAACTCTAGACAAGTGTTCGAGTAAGGGTCATTGAGTCATGGATTCCATGTCAGGGGCCTTGATTAGTCCACGGGCCAGAACGGTACTAGACACATGACCCATCCTACATAAAACTATTTATACATTTAATGGCAAATGGTACCTTGCAGAAAAACTGACACGATCTGGAGAATCGTTCTATTGAGGGATATACCTACTCCTATAGAGCTGAAACGCTCTCACAATAGGAGCCATCGTCTGTAGTTGGGTGGGCCCCATGCACCTTCATGCAGGTTCATATGTATGCATCACTCTAGTTCCTACTTAGTTACCTATTCCTCTAAAATTATCACTTACACGGGGTGTGATAGTATCCTACGTATAAAAACCACAGCCTGTGTCTTTTAGTACTACTCATCAAGTTTAGTAGCTACGCCACATCGGTGCGGAAACCCTGTTTAGCCACTTGCTCTATCTGTATGGCCGCTAGCATTGACTGGAAGAGAAGGTGGCTTATTTTTGTATGTGAATCATCATAGCATTTTTATATCCTTTCTCTCTCTTTTTGTTATTCTCTAGCCTTATTTTTACGTATTTAATCTGGTTTGCCTGTTGTGGTTATCATCAGGTCAAACCCCCCGTCTAATTTTCATTTTAAGTTAGAGCTCAGGAATGACGACACACATTTCACCAGGGCCGTCGTCCCAGAGCCTTGTCCGTATGACGACGAAACTGGCTAAAACATATAAACCGTATTATCTACGACGATTGTTTAAGTGTGAGGTGAGACATGATTCTAGCAGGATCGTGTGTACCATCGGGACCAACCGCTTTTAAAGCGGACCTAGGTTTTAAAAATCCTACATGGTAAAACCGATGTAGTAAGGTTGAAGCCTCTTGTTCATACATAATCACGTCTCATATTTATAGGTAATACAGTAGACAAGCTCAATACTTGAATAAATTATGATGAGCAAAGTAATTTCACCCTCATGCGATAACGGTCGGTAATATGCCTCTTGCCTGTTTAACGCTGAAATGCATGCATGCTAAACGCCCGGCTTGCCTCCCTGGCACCTGCCTCAATTTTGACGTGCTCTCATCGGCTAAAAACTAGCTGCACTGCACCAAAAATTTTAGGTGTACATACAATGTATTGAATTGTCGGTGTACTTATGTATATTCTAATCAATAAAATTAATGAAAGTTTACAGAAATATACATATATTCTGATATTTATCAGAATTAGAATATATATTCTAAGACATAAATTGTTCTTCAGTCCTAGAAAGATATATCTATATATTTTAGCTTTGCGGATATATATTTCTACATATTTCCATATATTTCAGTCAAATGTATTTCATTTAGCTTTTCCTAGTTAATTAATTTTTAGAGAAAATATTTTTTCCTTACATCTACGCATATGTAAATACACATCTTCATAATGTAGCCAATGTATATTAAATATATATAAATAAACCCTAGATTTATCCAGTTCTGTTATTGTATAAGACCGCACTTATTAATGATTTATACAGTACAAATATAGAATCCGTCATCAAGAATATGGTTAACACGCGCGCTTTGACGCCAAGGGTTTCGCACTGACACTTTCGGTAGAGGTTTCAGCGATGTATGCGCAGTATCGCCTGAAGCCGCACGTTTCGATGCATTCTGTGTACCCATAATGCATCTCCCTTTCATATTGGCGGCGGGAAATTCATATTTGAATCAATACACATATCGGATATATCAGCTTTTATTCTTATAGGAAGTGGATCATGGCGGAAATTCAAACTGATAGCACCGAAACAAGATACACTTCTGAGTATTTGTCGAGACGTGAGCGCATCTGCGTTCTTCCAAGTATTATATTTTGATCGTTTCGCATCTTTCACGCGTGACCGAATAGAGACTGAAACCAATACCGAAAAACGAAATTGGGTGAATATTTAAGCTCATACGCGAATGATACACATGTATGATTAAACTGTGTAGCGTAGGCCTCTCACAGATAATATTTTATATTGTCCAGCACATCTAGCACAGCTCTGTAAGAACAATGGAAATTTAAGTAACAAATCTATCGCATCTGTCTTTCTTTACTTCATTTTATATTATGGCAATACAAAACATAATATACACATGCAAGTTTGTCTTCACAACGCTCATCGTCCTCAACTCGGACTCATCTCGTCTGGTTTAGCTGAAATCCTCATCCTCAGAGTCCAAGTATTGGGCATAATCATCAGCAGACACAAAGGTAGGAAGAACCACCTTTTTCTTCTTCTTCTTCTCCCCATCGTCGTCTTCTCTAGAACGCTTGCCCGATGCCTCATCCTCAGATGCTTCGTCTGAGAGCACATTGAGGTCGAACTCGTCGCTATCCACCTCATCGTCAGAGTCACCCTTGAACATGGCCGCTTCTTCGTTATCTGATTCAGCATCTTCAGCACTTTCAGCCCCAACTTCCACTTCCTCATCACTGCCAGAGAAGTCTGCAGCATCAAGGTCATCGGAAAAGTCGTCAAATCCATCGTCGTCACCTTCCTCCTGCTCAACATCCGGATGGGATTTGACCAAGGCTTTCCAGACCTGGTCTTCGTCCAAATCTTCCTCGTCCTCGTCATCGGACTCCTTGGCAACCTTCTTCTTGACCATCTTCTCTTGCTTTGATGTAAAGTACTGGTGGAAGAACTGTTCGTCCGGTCTGACGTCCGCCACCTTCTTGCTCAACCAGTCCTCGGTGTTTGCCGGGACGCTGACGTGGGCCATGTTGGACGACTTGACCAACAAGGAGCCAGTCTGGGTACCACCTAAAGGCTGCATGATGGACGAACCTCTGGTGGACTGCTTTGCCTTGGCATTTCTGTAAACGAACCTGTCCAAAAAGTGAGTCAATGTGAAGAGTCCCAAGTCCGGCTTCGCTTGCTCGGTCTTGTCGAGGATGGACTGCGCGTACAAGGCGACAGACGGATGGTAATGGTTCAAAAACTCAGTGATTTCCCACAACGCAGACTTGCCCGCGTTGGCAAACTTTGGGTCACGTTTGCGTCCGTCATACTCTTCGACCTTAGCCTCAATATTTTCCTTAGTTTGCTCTTCATCCTCCGACTCATCACCCTTGTCAACAATAACCTCGTCAAAATTTGCGTTGATGATCAAGTTTCTAATCTCCGGAACGGTGCTCTCCAACTGCATTAATAAGTACAACATCCCGGTGATTGGCCCAATGTTCAACCAGTGCGAACACACCTGTAAGATACGCTTGACAAAGGCCAAAACTCTGTTCTTATCAGTATCCTGACGCAAAGACTTGAACAAGAGGTTGAGGAAGATCCCCTGTTTGGAAGAATTGACCAATCTGGAATCCAAAAGAGACTCGTAGAGAGTGCGGTAGTATCTGTCTACCATGATCTTCTCGGAAGCGGTGATCTGGTGGATCAACACCAACGCCTGTACGGAGGTATTGTAGTTGGTGGAGTGGGTGATTTTATAGAGGGTCTCCAAGTGTCTCTGGAAGACGTCAGTAGAGAGGTCGGAGAAGGGAAAGGCACGATTCAAACCAGTGAGAATAGCGGAGTACAACTTTGAGTTTTTTTCTTCCACCACCTCCGCCTCGGTCTTGTCGTGCTTGATGGACTTCCCACCCTTCTTACCTTTCTTGAATCTCTTTTTCTTGTCATTTCTACCCTTCGCAGCCGCCGCCTTCTTGCTTCCCTCCTTGTTATCGTCATCAGTTTCGATCAAAACCTTTTCGAATAATGAGAAGTACGTCTTGGTCAAGCTGTTGGCCAATTCTACCTCGCGTCTTGTTAAAATCGTCTGGTTCAACGCCAAGATCGCGTAGTATCTAGCGTGATAATCACTCCCGCTCTTGAAAACGATATCCACAACGGCGTCCGTCACAATCTTCTTCATCGCTGGATGGGTCTGTTCCAATTGCAAGATCTGGAAAGCGGTCTTGGCCCCGACTTTGTTGTCAATATCACCCAACTTGTTAACCCCTAAGCGCAACAAGTTCGCCTCCTGTTCTGGCTTCGATCTCAATAAGTCGAAGATGTGATTCACAACGTTCATTCTTACGTGTACAATCGGGTCATGCGACAAAACTTCCAATACGGAGATCAACTTGAAGTACGCCTTCTTGAGGTGGTCTTCGAAGTAGAAGAGCGCGAGTTGCTGCGGAGTAAGCACGTTGCTGATTGGTTGGTTCTTGAAGTAGCGCAACTTGCGGTTAGGCAAGATCCCGTTTACTAACAAATCCTTCAACGCGTTGATACCCTGCAAGGCAGCGGTACGTGATTTCTTCTCGCAGAAGCCCACAAGCGTATCCAACGCCTTGACGTTGTGCAATGGTGCCTCCTGGATGAGCAAGGTGAGAGCGGAGATTTTATCGTTCAACGTACCATCTGAGAGAATTTGCGACAAGAATCGCTTCTGTGCATTAGACTTGGAGAATTCCTCGGCGTAGGTCTTGTTATCAGCATCCACAACTTCTTTTGCCTTCAGATGCAAGCGTTCAATCAATGTCGGCGAGAGGGTCTCGACTGGAATATTGGCTGCGTCATTTGGAATGTTGTACCAGTCGGTACGTGCCTGGATGACTAAGTTGTCAGTAACAACGTTGGCGACATTGGTGATCTTGGCGCTCTTGGCTTTCTTCAAAGACCTGGTATCGAGTTCCTGCTGAACTACCCGGGTTTCTTCCTCTTCAGATTCTTCTTCTTCAATTTCTTCCTCTTCTTCCTCTTCTTCCTCTTCTTCTTCCTCCTCGCTTTCGCTCTGCGCAATAAGCTCTTCAATCTCGTCCATGAGCTCTTCTTCAGAAATTTCTTCGTCGTCAATGACAACTGGACCGTTCACACCCAAGCCAATAGTCTTCATGAAGTTGCTCAAATCATCACCGAAAGACTTGTCAAGCTTATGCGAAGGTGCGTCGAACTCCTGCTCGCTTTCTTCGCCAGCAGTAACATCCTCAAGCATCTTCAAGTCCTCTTCGGTGGCGCCAAGAGCTAATGCTTCGCGGCGAATGACGTCCTCTTCGGACTCTGGAACTTCTTGCTTGGTAATGTTTTCCCTAGGGGCCTTTTCTTTCTTGAAGGGGGTATTTGCTGCGGCCTTGGATGGGACCTTGGCTGAAGCCTTCTTGGTATCCTTTGGGACGTTCTTCGCCTTCTTTTCGGGCTTAGTGTTGGATTTACCCAATTTACTGGAGATTTTATCCCTCAATGATGAGAGATTCAAGGTAGTGGCATCCATTTTGGTTGGCTGTGGAAACCAAGGAAGTAAAGACTGGCAATTTTTATTTTTCATGTAGTGAAAAAAAATTTCCGGCGGGTAACCTCATCTCCGTGCGGCGTGAGCGTTGACGGAGCACGGGTTGAGGGAGCTTAGATGAGGAATAAATAGCTGGGGTAGCGAAAATCGGTGGACAAAATGCCGTCAAGTTAAAGTTTATACGATCAAATAAAAACAATTTCGAATGCTTGAATGGGGAATTAGATTTATGTTGGTAAATATTACGCAGGATATGATTGATTTTTAAGACCCAGACCGAATCATTCTTCGAGTTGGCTATGTGCGTGGGATGCCCTAAAAACCCATTATGGTTAAAATGGAGTTATCGTATATATAAAATTACCTGGGCGACGAATAGTATATTTAAATGAAGTCTGGATGATGAATAAACTGGGAGGGAATTCGATTCCGCTGTTTTGAGAATGTTCCGGTTGGTCTAACTTTGCGACATGTATTCATGCTGAACCAGTGGGATGGACGCAGCACCAAGCCATGAGAGCTTGGGGTCTCCCCTCCTTTAGCACCTGTCTGTCAGAATATACCGGGGAAACCTCACTGAGAAATCCCCAGGCCGTATACAAGGAATTATAAGTAATAATGATATATAAACCAGATAAAAAACTGATACGAGTGAACCGTGCTCTTTAATTAGCTAATCCAGGGCTTCATTATCTCGCCATATGCCTTGACGGTCAATACCCCTCACTCCTTCAAAACTGTATCTCTCCTATATATCCCCACCAAATGAAGAATCGATATCCAAAGATATCCCAAATTTCCCCACTGATTAAACGACATACGTATACCTTGCAATAATAATTGTTCAACGCAGTCCGTGTGCCTCCACCAGAGCGCGGAAAAAAAAACCTGAGCTCACGTGGAGGACAATTGGCGTGAGATTATGACATGACACGGGCACTAGTTACGAATCAGACGTCAACCATTAACTACTAGAATTGACAGCGTCTATCAGCTATTCACAAAATATAACCAGGTTAACCCAGAACAACCAAGTTACGTATAACGGAACCTGAGCCACCTATACGAAACCGGTGACTGAAATTCAAGTGAAGACTGAACTTTGAACCCACAGTCAATTCATCCTGAAGCTTTGACTAACTCTATCCCAAACTGTGGGTAATTTTTATTCATACGACCAATTCAATTTGACACTATCATAGAATTCACAGATGAACTCCGTCAGCCCCAAGGACCAAACTCCCATTGAAACTACGGGCCAGCATACTTCCACGGACGGTCCAGAAGACCTCTCGGAGCTTGACATTGCGGACAACTTGGTCGATGACGTGCATTTCGACTACGCGAAGAAGCCCAAAAAGAAAAAGAAAAAGAAGAAAGAGCACAACTACGGCACCGCGCACGTGGACATCCACAACCCATCAGAAGAGTACCCCGAGGAGCGCGTGATCTACGCAGACAAGTCCGGGAGTGTGGTGGTGGAGCACATGAAGAAGCCGCGTGCGCGCACGTTACCGACACCCGCAAAGAAGCAAGCGCTTGACCAGAATGCGGTGCGGCAGTTCTGGTTTGCGCTCGCGCCGTCGCAGAAGCGTGTGATTCTTCGGGTCGAGAAGGGCACCATCCTCCAGAGCATGCGTGCAGCTGAGAAGTATAACTGCAACTGTGCCGCATGTGGACGCAAGCGTGACGTGGTGGAGACCGAGTTGGAACGCATCTTCAACTTGTACTACCCGGCTTTCGCGGTGTCAGATGCGCACTTGGAGACGTTTTTTCCGTTTGAAACGTCGCTCACGCCACCCGATATGAGCGATGCCGCGTGCACAGACGTACGCCCCCAGACGCTCTACGACACACCCCTCTCGCCCAGCAACGACGGCATTATGACTGTTGCCGACGACTTGCTCAAGAATAACGGTGAGAAGTTTATCGGCATGATGGAGCGCCTCGCGGAGACACGCATGGCGCGCGATGCGGACCCCGTGGCGAGCGACGAAGAGTATGAGGAGTACGACGACGACTACTGCGATGAATACGAAGAAGACGAGTACGATGAGCGCGAGCGTATCGAGCAGGGCCTCCGGATGATCCAGTTGTACACCGACCGCATGATCTATAAGCGCATCGTTGAGGCTTACCGCAATCACCAGGCAGACCTCGAGGCAAACGCATTGATCGACGACCTCGCGCGCGAGGAGAAGCGCCGCGAGGAGGCCAAGGAAAAGAAGAAAAAAAAAGAGGAGGAAAAGAAGGTTAAGCGCAAGGCCGAGCGCGAGGCGAAGGAGCAGGAGCGTGCGCGCAAGGAGCAGGAGATTGCCGAGAAAGCGCGCGCGAAGGAAGAGGAGGGGCGCCGCAAGACGGAGGAGGCGCGCCAGCGGCGCGAAGAAGCCAAGCGCGCCAAGGCCGAGGAGGACCGGCTACGCATCGAGAAGCGATTGGACGAGGTCCGGCGTAAGGAGGAGGTCCGGTTGCAGGAGGAGGCACGGAAGCGTGAAGAGCAGTGGGCCGCAGAGACAGAGGCGAAGGCAGCTGCAGCGGTAGAGGCAGAGACCAGGCGAGTGGCAGAGGTGGAGGCCAGGCGAGTGGTAGAGGTGGAGGCCAGGCGAGTGGCAGAGGTGGAGTCTAGGCGAGCAATCGAAGCGCAGAGTGCTCGTGATGAGGAACTCCGAATCAAGGAAACCGTCCGCGAGGGTCTCGGTAGAGCTGATCCGTTTCAGGACATTTCTGCCTTTTCCGAGCAATTACCAGGTAACTGGCAACAGCTGCAACAGCCGCAACAGTTTGCCGGCAATTCATTGTGGAGCAGTGCCCCGGGAACTCAACCTAGTCCGTTCCCAAATACTAGTTACGCCAGTAACTCAAGTTTTACTCAGAATACGGGAACCTCTGGCTTCACACAGAGTGCAGGCTACACGACCGCTGCGTACCCCCAGGGCTCAACTTCTTTCTCCACTCTTCCTTTCCCCGGTTACAACTATGCCTCCGGATCCGAGCTTAGCTCCTTTTCCGCGTACGACTTGCCCAACCATAGCGCGGGATCCGAAAACGTGTCCAGCAAGCTCGGCTCGTTGTCGCTTGGAGCTAGACAACGTAGCTCTGTAGCGTCACTGGGTATCTTTGAGTTGAACTCGCTGATGGCCGCCAGCGGGAACTTGTACAACAGCAATATCTGGGGCCTGTCGTTTGCACAGCCGCCTACCCTTGCCCAATCATCCACGCTCTCCCAACTGCAAGCGTTCGCGCAAACGCCAGCGTTTTCGCAGCCGCAGACTTTCACACAACCGCCGGAAAGGTTCTACCGCGAGGAAGACTTTGCCCAGGCGGTGCGCTTGGAGGCTACTCAGGCGTTTTCTGCGTTTGGCTCGGGTGCCGTCAAGGCCACCGCGCTTTACAACGCTGTGACAGCTACACAAAACCCTCGTGTCCACGGGTTGGACTTGAACAGCTTCATAAAGATCATGATGGGCAGTGATGGCTTTGATATCAACTACGACGCGGAGGGCTGTGGGGTTGTCACCTTGGCCGGAAATTGGTCGGCACAGTCCACCGGTGTGCCTACAAATGCGATGTACGAAAGGGGGTATAACGGCACATGGTAAAGTGTAACCAGGGCCTAGACTTGTGCTACTGTGTAAGTTATCATTACAGATAATGTAATACGTAAATCTTATAAATGTGTAACATTGATACTTGTGGCGTGGTTCGCCGGAATCTCCACCTTGGGAGAACAAGGCTTTCAACCCGTTCGTAGATGTCACTTTACGTTACTCTTTGAGCCAACCTGTTTATAATTTGATAGGAATATTAATGTACCAGCCCATCCGTATACGTTCGAAGGAATCTCATGTGACGTCACTTTGGTATATTCAATTATCCACCTAGTGATACAATTAAAATATCCGAATTCCAAAGGAAAGTTCTACACATACGATAGCTCATGTTTTATTAATATTGCATGGTATGAATGATAAAATGCCATTAATATCGGCGTGTTTCCTTGAAAATGCTCGTTCAAAGGTTCAGGGGCTAGCTATAGTGGTTAATTTGTAGTGAGATTAGACTTAACTTGGGTTCTAACAGAACTAATGGATGGAAAGAATCAAACACAACTCCATAAGCACTATCTATAGACGTTCTCCAGGTGCTTTCGTGCTAAGCCTGTTTCACCATATTTTTCAGGTTGTGGAACGTGTACGACACGCGGGGTGGTAATTAAGATTTGATTTTTGAAAATCCCGTCTCGGAGTAACAATCTACTTAACCCACTTGCCGAGGTTATGAAGGTTCAAAGGTAAAGTCAGAATTCAAAGCTAATAATCCCTGTACGCGTTTAGTAGAAGCAAAAACATCGCCCAGATCCCGGATGAAATCGATGTACTTAGGTTGGTATTTATTCCAAAATTAAGCACTGCTTGATCCATTATGAGAGGGACTGCAACAATTTTATATCCAGCTCGTTACTTTTCGGATTTTGGTATATGGTAATGCGTAAATCGTAACCAGACTTAGTATTATTCATGCGGTAACCGGTGTGCAACGTTCAGCCTTAACCTTATACATTCCGAAAAACAGCCAATGTTTTGCTAGAATATATGTGCCCATCTGAGAGATATGAGACATGTTATACGCGCCCAACCTTTCTCTGGTCTATCCATCATGGTTTTAACAGTCCAACTACGACTTCTAAAGGTATGAACCTGTCATCAGATTTTCCTACCCCTGTATGCACCTTCCCGATTGGGTACATATGTGTGCCAGGGCTCCTGGCGCTTACCCGGCTCGCGTTCTGAAAAGGCCACTGCGACCGTCCACCGAAATTCCACTCAACTCCAAAATTCGCGTGGCGGTATATTTAGACGCTGCCTGCCACTTCACCGTAAAGCACTTTTCTACTTTCTCCCTTAACCCCCTTAACACTCAAACTTGCACACACACAAAAATGGCCTCCACCTTAGACAGATCCTTGGACGAAATTATCTCCTCCTCCAAGCCAAAGAGAGACACCAGAGCCGCCAAGAAGCCAGCTAACAAAGTTGCTAAGGTTGCCAAGGCCACCCCAACCAACAACAAAAAGCCTGCTGCTAAGAAGGCCAACGCCAGAGCCCAGAACACCAGAGCCCCTGCCGTTATAGAACCAACCGCTTACGCCAACAAGGTGGTCGTCCACGGGTTGCCAAAGGACATCAAGAATGACGCTGTCAAGGTATGTTTTTCATAGAGCGCCAGCGCGAACGAAATGAAAACGCAAGTAGCCCAGTACTTGCCCGTATATATGTTTGAAAGCACCAGCCGGCTGTTCTCAGGGAAAGTGATTGCAGTGCCTTCCTGTCATTTCCAGAACGCATTTTATTACGAGTTTCAGGATATGTGCCTCAAATCTCGTACCGTGTCTTTGCGAGCCCAAACCGTGTCTTCCCATGCCTATGTATCTTCACGAGCTATCAAGATGAATTTATCTTTGGCGTGTGAATACCCAGGTTCCTGCTATTGAATGTGTGGAGCGAGACTTGTTTGCCATAATTGCTGGTCGATTCTGGCAACGAGACGGGTAGCGAGTCTAGAGAAGAAGAGGAGTACGAAACGAATGCGCCCCAAGGGCCGTGTCCTACGTGAATAGCTGAGCCTCGCATAACACTAAGGGGGTTATTGTGCTCGAAAAGCTTTGGGTGGCCGACAGTCACGATAACTCGTGGCGGCTACCTGTGCGTACAATTGGGGTTTCAGAGCTTTTGCTCTTGAATTCTGAGACAGGACATTGATTAACAGAGCTCTTCATTGACTACTCTGATATCTAATATTCGTTGGAGGGATCGTTCTTCTGCTGCTTCTTCTGGCTTAGACTATACCCATTTCTACTCTTGATACAGCTCTTAGCAGGCATGGAACTAGTAAGACAGGCCAGGATTCATGAATGCTTGCCAAGGCATACTGAGAAGAAAGCCGCTGAAAACACTGTGCTGACATGTGTCAGGAAGGAAGTTGCAGTAATGGAACGAAGACGCCCTGAGACGCTGCGATAACAACTCGTTCTTGTATAAATGCTGCCTGCGTGGTTTTTTTTCCATCGGATAACAAACTAACAAAATTTAGGATTTCTTTGCCTCCCAGGTCGGTGGCGTTGTGAGCGTTTCTTTGTCTTACAACGAAAAAGGTCAGTCCAAGGGGATTGCCACCATCATCTTCAAGAAGCCAGAAATGGCTGCCAAGGCCTTTGAAAAGTACAACGGTGCCCCAATTGACGGTGGTTCCACCAAGTTGAAATTGGAGATGGTTGTTGACCCAAACAGAAAGCCATTGATTGCTAGAATCCAGCCAAATCAGATTGCCAAGACTGTCGCTGCCGCTAAGAAGCAGCAAAATGGTAGAAACACCAACAACAACGCCAAGAAGGCGCAAACTAAGCAAGCTCCAGCCAAGAAGGCGCAAGCTGCCTCCAAGAAGGCTCCGAAGAGAGGCAAGAAGACTGTTGAAGAATTAGACCAAGAAATGGCTGATTACTTTGAGACCAAGTAAGGGGCATGTCGTCTCTTCACGGCAACGGTTTGTTATCGGCCATAGCTTCCCACTTGTAGTTTTTTGGTATTATCTTCCGATTCTCTTTTTGTATTTTAATTATCTTTTCAATTCCTATCAAAAAATTACACTATTAAAATCTTCGTGGCCAGCCAGACACTAACGCCATAGACATGGAGGAAGGTAATTTAAGGAAGTTACATCTACTCCTGAAAGGACCTATGTTATAGACGAGAGCCTTGAAGACCGCCCGGAAACCGCAGGGTAGAATACAGATATCTTAATTGGGAAATCGTGTTTTTAGCAAAAATACACTGGTATAAATATAAATACAAACCACCATAGAGGTATGAGAGAGGTGGGAATAGAGACGGATGAGGTTGTAAAGTCGAGAGTTACACAACAAAACCCACATGCATCCATATTTTTATCAAACGCATTGCCCCAAGATAGACGAATCAAAGAAACACGGGGTGTATGGAGAAGAGAAAGCAGCACGAACCAAAAAAAGGGGAGCAGAAAAACCATGGTATCAACAAATTCTTCGTGGGTTAGAAAGTAGTCCACCTAGAAGTGGGGGGGGGGAGAAAGATATATAAAGGGAGTTGTAAAAAGGGTATGAGTGGATGATAAAAGCCTTCTAGAGGGAGGAGAAGACAAATTGGGCCTTACCAGAGGTAACACCGACGGTACAACCGTCAGTACCGTCGCCGTTAAACTTACCATTGGCGTAGACACATTGTCCGGTGACAGTGGAAGAGTCGTCGAGGGCGATGATTTCAACCTGGAAGTTGGCAGGTTCAACGTTGTTTGGGTTCATGATCAAGGATAAGTAAGCGATACCGTTGTCAGAACCGGCACCCATAACCAATGGGGCCCAGTTACCAATAGTAGTGCCATAATCACCCCAGACACAGCCATCCTCCCAAGAGATACCGGCGTTGTTAACGTAGTACTGGGCAGAGGTCTTACCACCTCTCCAGGTATAGTAGGTTTCTTGGTTGACGGTGGTCAATGGCAACTTAGAGCCGCCTTCAACGTTGGTTGGGATAACCATGTTCTCGGTACCTGGGTAGTCGGTTCTGCAAATAGCGACGTTAGAAGACATCTTGTTAACGGCATAAGCAACGTCAACACCCCATTCACACAAGTAGTCGGAGTCCAGGTTGGTCTTGTACAAGAGACCGTTCTTACACAACAAACCACCAACTGAGACACCATTGCCTGGTTGGTTGCTTGGCCATTGAGTCTTGGACATACCAGGCTGGCAGGCATAAGAACAATAAGAACCTTCCTTACAGGAACCGCCAGTGGAGGTGTCGGTGTTGTAAATACCAGAGTAACCGCCGAAACCCAAGTGGTCCAAAGCAATCACACCCTGACCGGATGGGAAAGAGGAACAAGAGTAAACACCATCTTCGAAGGCAACGGATGGGTTTTCGTACCAGGACAAGTCACCGGAGATACCGTTGGAGCTAGAACCGGCAGAAGAAGACTGGGCAGCAGCGGTGGATTGCGCAGCAGCGGTGGATTGCGCAACAGCGGTGGATTGCGTAGCAGGGGTGACTGGACTGGAGGAGGCAACAACAGCTTGCACAGCCGAAGAGGAGGATGTCACAACAGCACCCTTGTTGAGTATGGTGGTAGTAGAAGCGGCGCTTGGAGTAGCGATGGAGGTCTGCACAGTCTGAGCTGAGGTGACAGTATGTCCAGCAGCATCGACAGTGACAGTGACGTAGACGTAGTCATACGCAATGGCTCTCTTCGCGTGCTTGTGGCCGTGGTAGACATTCTTGGCCATAGGAATGGCCTCAGTGACGTAAGAGGCGCCGGCGATAAAAGCTAAAACAGTGGCTTGGGAGAACTTCATTATCTATAGCAATTGTTAGTCAGGGTTCCCAGAAAGATTGATTCCGACAACCAGTTATTCCAATATTGACAGAACGAGGCAAATACGCGAGTCCAAGAAAACTCGGCGGAGTGGTACCAGTGTTGTTGTTATGAAACAGCAGACGCTATCTCCTGTATGCGAGATCCTGGTTAGCGCGGTATGCGCTCGTGTAAACAAAGGCGGTGCATGAGCCGCACAAGGGGGCATACTCCCAAGCTAAAATACTCGGCGCACGCGTTCGCCGCGAGGAAAAGGCGTGCAGAAACCCCAAAAGCTCCCAATCGGAACGACTGTGAAACTCTAGTGCATGGATCTGTAAGGATATTTTACCTTGCTTGGCGATGCCACATGACGTGGAAGTAATGGCGTTTCAAGCACGCTGCAAAAAAATATCGGGCAATATCAGAAACATGACGTTTGCGAGTTTGGTCGATGGATAACTAGCCACGAGAAGAGGTGACAAATATACGTACAATGAGGGTTTCAAAGGAGTGTAAATTTTCAAGGTACTGAAGAATGAGAAAAGCCTCTGGGTAAAGGAGCGTGTATATCTTGTTAGGGATAGAGTAGGATTTTCTGTTTTCTGTAACTTATAGGTTCGAGAATTAAGGATGTAAATAGTGACGGGAGCTCGGAAAAAACGACAAAGAAACTGCGACCTCGTAAGAATATATACTCGATCCAGGAAACAGAGAATAGAGTGGCAGGAAGTTGGCGCTCTACTGGGAGTGGCATAGAGCTGATACCTTCTCATGCACGTGGTACAGGACTTATGTCTCCTCTGTACATCTTGTGCATATGACCAGACAATAATTAGGCGGCTGTGCATACATCGTGCTTCGCGCTTTCGCGAATTGCGTATGGTAATTGTTTGGCTGGTCACGAAGATGATTGGTGCCAGGCGCCCCTGCAACATTTTGCTAGCGTCAGATAGAGCCTGGAGAGGGCTGGCTTGTAGGGTTAGAATAGAGGAGAAACTAGTGATATCCACTCGTAGCCATGACAAAAGCGCGAAGGGCGGAGGAGGCGTTCAAGCGATGGGATCACATATACGCATGGATTCCTTACCCAAAATACGAGGAATAAGTTGTTGCTTGGCGGCCTTCTTGGCTAGTATACGCTGTGCTAAATGGTACATTTTACGGATCTTGGACGAGGATCCAAGGCGAACAAAATTCTCTGCTCTATACGTTTAAACTAGCGTCTTCCAAGAACGCCGAGATGATATGCGCCATCCTAAAAGCTCAGTATGTCGTTAGATCATGATATATGCCCAAATCTGTTCTCATGGTTGAAGTTTCCATTACAAACACTACGCTAAAAAGTAAGTAATGCTATTAATTTTGCCGGGTTTACGGCTGGGTCTGGCGTGGGTAAGTAATTCGACTCATATCTATGCCAGTGCACACTTGAACCCCTGAACGCGGCGGGCTAGATCTCGGCTGAGATACACCGATGATATGCTTTCAAACTTTTTACCAGACTTCAAAATTGATCACTCTTGGATATTAGGGATAGTCTAAACTTTGGTTCACCACCCCTGTGCTAGACCAATCATGCAAGCTCTGTCTTACATATGCGTACAGACACAACTAGTGATACTAGCTCCACGCAAAAAAGAAACTTCTGATACGTGCTATCTCATACAAGACATATTGGCACATATTGTTAACCAATATACTAGTGAAAACTTCCATACCGGTTTGTTCGTTTTGAGAACCTGGAACCCTGTGAGATTGTGAAGCTAAACCAGGAAGCCCGTAATGTTACATACGTCTTACACGAAAAGCTAAACTGAGACACGCCTCTCAACCTTCGTGTTGCGCTAGCGAGTTTGAGTTCCGTGTAGCTAAACGCTAAATTGGTCTAACTATATCTCCACGAAAATATTTGACGCTATAGTACGATATGGGACGTACTCAACCAACGTTGGTACTTGGCCATCCGCGACGCCCCAAGCCAATTATGTATATACCACTGACGCGCGTCGGGCCTAGTTTCTAAGGGGAATCAAAGTATTCATTTAGGCTTATCAGATACTCCGAGACTACAAACCCACTGAATATACGGGCAATAACCAAACGAAATCATCAACGTGTGTTGATCGTATTATTTCTTTAGTGAAGGTTCAGACACATGTGTAGACTCCGCCCTGGTACACATACGGTAACAAGCCTTGGCCTTCACCTCAACTGAAAAATTACGACGGGTAAATCCGAGCACTTTCGTCCATCTTCGATGATCTGCATCTCTCCTCTACTAAATTAATTTGCATACAATTAGAGTAGGCCCTCAGCAGCGAGACGTGGATCTGCCAAAGGATATAATACCCGGTACCAGGGGCTAGAGAGCCTGGGGTTTAGGGAGTTGTAGACATGCCAGCGCCATCTGAGAAACCATATAGTATGGCCGCATATTCGTACAGCTCGGTGTGGTGTATTTAACACCACTGGCATTTTTATCTGCAAGGCTTAGACCACGTTTAGCCCACAGGCTGTACAGACATGCCATATTGTATAGCGAACGGTACGTTTACAAATTGGATCCGGATTATAAGCAGCATTCACGATATCGCAGGGTTATAAAACTCATCGTTTACTGGTTACGCAGAAAGGAATTAGGTTATAAGGTCTTAGAGCTAAGAAAAACAAGGTTGGTATAAGCCTCACGCCGAACATTCACAATTCATTTAGTGTACAAGCCCGCTTACATCAACTTGCGGCCGTCTTGCATCTTGTTACGATGTCATAGACAGTATCGTAATCCACATACTTATGGGTGAACAAATGCGACCGTTCCCCCGCCAACAATAACGGGGAGCTGTTTTGTGACCGAGACAGGGCCAGCGATTGGGTGTTGACCAAGGCGGCGGTAAACTTGTTCCCAAAGTATAAGAATGTCTTCACCAAGTTGAGAATTTCCAAGGAAGCTTCACGATAGCCATAGTAAATGTACGAGGAGCCCGAGTCTGATGAGGTCCCTTCAAGGAAGCCGGGTGTCGAATCATTACCAAGATTGTTCTGTAAACAATGTTTAAACGAATTAGTCGTGGTAAAATGGGTCACCGTAATATCCGCCAGGGAAAATGGAGGGGACAGAGCACCCTTCACGGGTGAGTGGCCAAGGTCAAAGGTTGCCGTAACGTCATGCAAGATATACGAGGTAATGTCTTTCACCTGTGGGAGATTGTTAGCCAAGTCAAACACCATGACATTTGTTCTGAGTGGCTCCTTCATAAACTCTTCGTTCGAGAAAGCCCAGGCTTGATCGATCACGTACAACAACGAGCAGTTCTTTTTTAAAATAAACTTGAATTCACTGCTAGTAGCCTTTGTCCCATTGTGGTAATATTCTGATTGAGTAGAATAGGAACCAATATCGACGTTTTCATCATCCAAAATAGCAATCGATATGCTTCCATTAGTTTCCACGTACCAGTTTGAAAGAATCCAGCTAAGCACTAGCTGGAATTTTCTGAGTTGGCTATCCTCACCCATCCAGGTAATTTTTTCAAGACCCTTACGAATAACGATTGGTCGGTCATCAACGGCCGTTTCTGACACAGTTTGAAATTTTGTGAGGTCAACAATGGACTTTAATTCGGTGGACCAAACACCAATCTCTTCAGGAGTCATAGCAACCACAAACGATTCGCTTTTCTCCCGGGTATCAATCACTGCGGATAATGCTTTAATGCGTTCATGATTGACCCCCTTGGCAAGTCTGGTCAACTCAATCTTGTTGACGTAGTCACAGTGCGGATGTGTTACGACAGACGATTCGCCGTCACGATCGGATCCATCCTTATCGTCAACGATAAGGTCGCATCTCGAGCATTTTCTGATAGAAACACCAAAGGACTTATTTTTGGGGAACTTGGAGGTCGACGAGGGCGTACTTTGGGCTTGGGGATTGAACTGGAGGGCACGGTCCTTGATGGTGCTCAATCTTCTGCTGTTAACACTACTGGAGAGAGAGCTTAAACGCATCTTACCGGTTATTGGAGAATAACCAGCGACCTTATTCAGAGGCTGGGTCTTTTTTAAAAAGCTGATTCTGAAGAACTCTTCCTCTGGGATCTGGCGGGTTATCGCGGCAGAACCAGGAGCTCTGAACAAGCCACGCTTGGCTATTTGCAACGAGATCTCTTTAACCAAGGAAGTATCGGAGAATCTGGCTCGCTTCTCCGGCGAACCGCCCAAGCCCAGGAAGCTGTAGGATCTTTTCTGGCGAAGGGCAAGCGGCGGGGAGATATGTTGGGCACCAGTACCATTAGCGGACGAGTTGGTTGTGTGAGAAGAGTTTGGAGAGGGGTGGTCAAAGTCGCAGTCGGTAGAGGTTTCAGAGACGCTTCCATCAGATTCGTTAAAATCCTTGAGGGATGCCTCGGCTAACTTCAAGGTGCTTTGGATATCGTGGTCCACCATCGACTTTGGAACTTGGAAAGCATCAATGGCATGAACGTTAGCCGGATGAGCCAACTTGGAAAGGCCAGTGATAATATTGGCAGATTCGTGAGAGGAGGTCATATTTGTGTATTGCTGGGAGTTAAAGATAGTATAGGTTGTAGTTTCTCGGGTAAGCAGTGTGGGGGCAGATCGGTAGGATAGTTGCAATCTGCAATAGGGGAGGTTTTTTTTCTTCTTTTTAAATGAGGTATGGATATAATATATGATAACAGCAAGATATTTTGGGAGATTTGAATTTTATTGATAAGGTGGCCAGCCGGAGTTTCAAAGCAATCCTAGCCTTTCCCCTCCGGCGGCTAGTGGATCTCGACTCACGACAGCCACGTTGACCATAACACGAAACGTATGCAGGAAATTACTCGAAAAAGCTGGAGATGGGGAGGGCGCAGGTTACATGCAGGATACGAATAATTGGAGCCATAACCACGCTGACATGGATAGGAAGATGGGTAAAGTCTCAGTTTTTATATTTTAACTTCACATGAACGATCCGTTAAGACTGGATGAGTCATGCTTGACATTCTCCGAAAAATCTTGTATAATTCTCGAACGGCTCGTCACTATATGCCAAATAACTTTATCCGTATTGGACAAGCTGAGAATTTATGTGACCTATATATAACACTACATGGAGCACTTACAATGCTTATGCTTGCGTAGCATAAAAACAAAAAAAAATCTGAGATAATATACCCTCCGTGGACTGAAAGTTTGAACAACATTACATATAACTCCGATGTTTTGGTACCTATAACATGCATTTCCACAAACGGAGGTCATCCACATAAGCTAATCCGTCTTTTTGGAAGATTTTCTCTGGAGGGCGGCCCAGAGTGGTAACAACTTGAACTTGACGGAAAAGAATTTTTCAATGATAAATCTTGGAATGATCGCCATAAGAGTTGGCAAAATAGTAGCCATGGTCCCTCTGTAGACGTTGAGTCTGTTGCTGCTGGACTCAATATCGTCAACCACCTTCTTGGCGTAAGCCTCGGCCGATACCGGATTGTTCTTGGCAGCCATCTGTCTTCTCTCGATAAGCGAAGCATCAAGTTCGGGACAGGCATAGACAGAGGTCTCTGGGAAAGGTCTGGTGTCAGCGATATTCGTCTTGACACCCCCGGTAATCACATTGAGCACCCTAACACCGAATGGTTTCATCTCCAAGTGTAAGACAGCCGCAAACTGGTGGATTGCAGCCTTAGTAGAACCGTAAATAGAGCCCCATGGGAATGGCATGATGCCCGCAATAGAGCCAGTGAAGACGATGATACCCTTGGCTTCGATCAAAAGCGAAGAGAACTCACGTGTCATTCTAACCGGGCCAAGAACATTGGCTTGGAAACACTGCAATGCTTGCTCGTCGGTAACATCGATCGCTGGGAAGGTGCAAGCTGAGTTACATTAGTAATTTGCTTCAAAAAAGAATGGTTCGTATACGTACACTGGCCGGCGTTGTTGTACAACACGTCAAGTTTACCGTTGGTCTCCTTTTCGATATAAGCTTTGGCTTTCTTGACGCTTTCCAAATCGGTGACATCGCAAGTGAAGGTCTTGACACCGTATTTCTTTAATTCCTCCATTGGCTCCAATCTTCTGGCACAGGCATAGACTTGGTAGCCTCTTTTAGCCATTTCGATGGAGGCGGCGTACCCGATACCAGAGGAGGCACCGGTGATGACTGCGGTCTTTTGTTCAGGCATAGGTGTAAAAATTGAGTTGTGTATCCAAAGGAATAGAAAGGCGAGTATTTAAAAATACAGTTCGGGGGTATATGTATACTTGCCCGTGATTGCCGATTGTGCGGGGAGTGAAAGGGTTACGTATCGTGGTCCTCGCATTCCTTTTCAAAAACCTCGCGCATGTGAGGATTTGTTGCTCCTGTGGGGGAGGTAAGGGCATAAAAATTAAGTTTAACCCGATCGAATTCCGTCGAACAGGACGCTCTATGAGCCGAGAAATGACGCACGAGTTAGAAAATTCGGGCTTTCAGTTTTTATGCACAGAAATTTGAGTATTGTGCCAATTAATAAAGTTTATCTTTCGTTACAGCTATCAAATGGGTGAAGCGGTAAGGGAAGGGCGATGGGTAGGGCAATGAACCCGGTGCCTCTCCTACCCCGGCGATACCCCTATAAGGACCTCAAGGGGACCGATAAAGCACCGGTTGTATGAGTGGAAGCGGGGACGAAAGCAGTTAAATACCCTTTCTCTTTAACAATATATTAATATTACATATTGCTAAACGGCCGGAGTATTATTTTTCAAAAGTCTGGTACACGAATAAGTTGGAAATATACATGTAGCATGCTCTTCACCAATAAGTTTCTATTCGGTCGACCTAAACGCCCGGAGGTAGAAACCAAACTGAATATAACCGTCAATATATACTTGTAGATTGATAAAAGTCTTGTGCAAGGTACAAGACCTAACCCCAGGACGATACTTTAAGAGTCTAAAGCATTAGCATTACTTTGGAATGGAATACAAGACAAAAGCCTGATTCGGTTTCCCGCTTAGTCTTTTCAGTTATTGATTGAATCCACCTGGCCACAGATGTATATGAGAAACTGATCCGAGGGTGCGGCCAATATGCAACATCCCGACAGCACTTGCTACTGCTGCCATATGCATACTCTGAATTTGTGGTGCAGGGAATTAATACTCCCGTATAACACCTACATAATGTATACATAATTTTCATTCTGATGGTACTGAGCCCTTTACTGTTTTTATTGGGAAGTTATAGGGCTGTTCCACTTTCACAAGCATTTGCAATAGCCCAAAAACGCGTGGGCAGAATTTCTGTTCTGTTGATTTGCTATTAATCTGTATGATACGCCTAATGCCTACAATTCACTCTTGAAGCCACGGAATGGCAAAAATCTATTCTGATGCAGCCCTTTTTATGAATATCTGATACTGGAACCGATAACCAAGGGTAAAACAATAGCCCGTACCGTCGAAAAAGACCCATCTCAATCTGAGAATAACATTTCTCGGAGTAGCAATTTCTTACTCCAGTGTACCATTTGAGGATGAATTTCAACAACAAAAATTTTACTAATTACACCAACCAACCAGGAGAAAGCTCTATGAAAAGGAATAAGTTTGATACAGATGGTGAACTTCCAACCATTCCGAACTTTGGAAGTGGAACGTTTCTGAATGTTGACGAAACTTTAAACTTATTTTACAACTTTCCAAGCGAAGAGGATTTGAATATTATGGAAGATATGATCATAATACCAGATATTATAACGCCTACCCACACCAGGAAGGTACATGACAATGCTGACCATCTGATTAATTTCAAAGATGAGTCTTACGATTTGTCTATGTTTAAAGCGTATCCAGAGAATGCAACCAGTATACTCCAATCAACGGCACCTGACCTCAATTTTCTAATATGCAATTCACAGTCAACTATCCATACTGCGAGATCTCTTCAACATAGAGCAGCAGATAGGGGGGGCATTCTACAAGAAGCTGATACCCCAGTTGATGAATTGTGTTTGGAACATGTAGCTTCCACAGCACCGAATACAGTCAATCTTTCCACCGTGATGGATCTCTCTATGCACGAAGCTACCATCCTTAATACCCATATTCCAAATATAGGAAGAAACATTCTGACGGATGAGTCGTTGATGGTGGATTGCCAGACCTACACCGACCAGTTCCCAGCGCCATCTTTTGCCTCATACACAAACTCCAATATGATGGCAGCTACCCCGATAGAATTCCACCATGGTCAATTCAAGCCTCACACATCGCCTAAGAATAGGGTACGGTTTCAGGGCGCTGACGTCGGAAGCGTAGCTACAGTACCGTGCACTTTCTTTCATCCTGTAATCTGGGGAGTTATGGAGCACGAAGAAGCATCCTCCACGACTACTTCATCACTACCAATATCTGAAATCTCCTTTAAAATATCTCCAGATGTCCAGAGAAGAGAGACAAGTTCGACTGATACGGAGAGATCTTTGTCCTTGGGCGAATGCATGCCTCATACCATAATGATTGGCGAAGGCTCGACTGGAGCCTGGGGGAACACCCAAACTTTGCCCCTCAGCAAAATATCTTTATATGACCCGGATGGGGTTGATATCACAAGCTCCTTACCTCTTATTAAGGCCATTGGTCCACGGAAATTTTCTAAGGGGGCACCACAGGTAGCGGAGAGAGTCATGGACACAGTCCAAGCGGAATGGAATGCGTGTGACGATTTCGACCATTTTGGTATAACAAAAATCCGAACCCAGAATAAAAAGAGGCGGCGTAAGGCAGTAGATCAGGTCAAGTTCAGACCGGTGTCGATATTTACTGCGTTGGGGAAAAAGGTGGACAAAAAGTACGAGGATGTAATTCCTCCAACATCATGTTTTGGATTATTGAACATGCGACAGCAAAGAGCATGGTCAAGGCGATGCCCAATTGCAATGAAGCAGGGATCAACCAAGTCCACACAGGGATGACAGCTGCGGAAAGAGTAAATGAGGAAGGATTTTTAAATACATTATTTATAATACTGCAGATTCATAGAGCTCGGGTGTTATGGCGAATTGCCATTTGAATCTATATTGACTAATTTACTCATTATTTGGATTTAGCAGTTACATATACCAGTTTACTCATACCCAGTACCCATACACGGCGCCAACATGTTTCTAATACATTAATGAAATAATATTGCCAAAAGTTCTATAAATATACACGTTTCAAAAGCGGAGGAAAAAAGGGAGAACATTGAACTAGGTAACAATTATAGACAAGGCAGAGGAACCAATGAAAATTCTCTTCCAAGGAAGCGCCAGGGTCTCTAGTTACATTGATACCTTTCTCCTGATCTTTTGAGCTTGAACTCTTTTTTAATCCAGTCCTATGGAAGACGGCAGGAAGGTTCAACACCCGCAAAATATGCTTCCTTAATGACCATGAGGATCTTCTTTTGGCTGCTCAGGGTCAACAGTAATCATGGTATCAATTCTCAAAATTGCAATACAGGCCTCTAACGCAGATTTCAAGGACTTGATCTTGGAGATGGAGGGCTCCAAGACACCGTGGATGGACTCATCAACAACCTTACCGTTAATCAAATCCAAGCCGTAGTTCTTGTATCCCTTTCTCTTGGTTTGGGTTGGCAAGGCAGACTGAGACGCGGCGTGGTAAGATCTCAACTTGGCAACCAATTCAGAGGAGTCTTTAGCGGCGTTGACAGCCAAGGTCTTTGGGATAACCAACAAGGCGTTGGAAAATTCGGCAATGGCCAACTGTTCTCTGGAGCCGACAGTGGTGGCAAAATTTTCGAGATAGATGTTCAAGGCAGTTTCGACAGCACCGCCACCAGGGACAACGTTACCGCTCTCCAAGGTTCTCTTCACTACGGACAAAGAATCGTGCAACGATCTCTCCATTTCGTCCAAGGTGTAGTCGTTTGGACCTCTCAAAATAATGGAAGACGAGGAGTGTGCCTTGGTGCCCTTAATCAAGATACATTCATCATCGCTGATTCTGGTCTGAACAACCTCTTCGGCGTAACCTAAGTAGCTGGCCTCGTAAGTTTCGTCGCCATCCAAGTTGGACATACTGCTGATGAAAGTACCACCCGTAGCTCTGGCAATCCTCCTCAAGTCTTCCTTCTTACAACGTCTAACGGCAATAACACCGGCTTCGACAAACTCCTTCAAGCACAAGTCATCGATACCCTTGGTGGTCAATACAACGTTGGCGCCCGCAGCAATGATCTTTCTAATTCTCTCAATGATAATACCGTACTCCCTTTTTCTGATTTCTTCCAACTGTTCTGGATCGTCAATGTTAATCTGGACACCCATGGCCATTCTAGCCTTCTGTAAGTTGATGTCCAAACAGGCAATTTTGGCACCAGTGATGCTCTTGAGCATGGCCTGGGACGCGACGGTACAGTTCAAAGCGTAGCCGTTGACCAAGACGGATTCCAAGGCGGATTTACCGTGCGCCTTCAAGACGTTTACAGCCTTGACTGGGTACTTGGTTTCGCCCTTGGAGTTGGTGGTCTGGACGGCCAACATGGCATCAACAACCATCTTGGAAAAGAACTCAGAGTCAGAACCAATAATCTTTGAAGACATGGAGGTCTTGGCAATGTTAATCATGGTTTCCTTGCCCAAGCTCTCAACCGGTTGGGACAAGACTTGCGTGATGTACCGAGTTGCTTCTCTTAAGGCGACTCTGTAGCCAGTGATAATAGTGGTTGGGTGGACCTTGTTCTTCACCAATTCGTTAGCTCGCTTGAGCAATTCTGCGGCAATGATGACAACAGAGGTGGTACCGTCACCGACTTCACGGTCTTGTTGCTGGGCCAACTCGACCAAGATCTTACCAGCCGGGTGTTGGACATCCAACAAGCTCAAAATAGTTGCCCCATCGTTGGTCACAACAACGTCACCAATATCGTCAACCAACATTTTATCCAAGCCAACAGGCCCCAAAGAGGACTTGACAACGTTGGCTACAGCGGAGGCGGCCAAAACGTTTTGGTTTCTGATGTCATCGCCGCTCACCTTTTCACCACCGAGGACTTTAGAATGTTAGTAACTGGTTCAAAAATGCGATCACTTAATCGTCTTGTCGACGGAAGGCAAATCAACGGAGCAGACTGGTACACATACACAAGGTGTCGGAACGGGCATTATTAAACATTTGAGACATTGTGAAACAGGATAGTTAGATGTAAATCAAAGGGTTAATATAGTATGAACCTTTCAAGCACTTTGTAACGGATTATCTCTGGGAGGCTGATCTGTAAACACTATTTTCGGCTTGATATTGTCACTGCATTTTTCCTTAGAAAAAATCCTACACATTACGCGACGTTGTTCAATAGATCAGTATGGAACAATCCGACGGAGAGAGCTATATTTAGTACTGTAAATTACCCACTTAGGACATAGCGGTCCACAGTTTACTCTTACACGCTTTTAGGGTAAGAGGCTGGCTATGACATGGGCCGAGGCACGGGAGTTGCAATTAAAATAGATATATCACCAAAGTTTGCTGAATAGTATATGCTAACAAGGCTTATAGATAACTAAACATGTTTTTGGTATTCTCAAGGCTTGTATCGTGATTTAAGTGTTTTGGCGCAAATTATAAATAGTAGGCTTATGAGCCTGAACATTGGCGGCCATCTAGCTTTTATTATGTTAAACCTATGTTGATTACCTAGAAACAAAGCTGAAGGCTTAATAGGCTTTTGAAATATCTTGATCGAGAGGAATCAAGATCAGTGTTAATTTCGATAGACCCTAGAGGGGTAAACCGGAATGACCATTATTGGCATTGCTTTTACAATTGATCCATTAAACTAAATTAAATTACCTCGTATACGACAAACACAACCGGTGGATATACAAATACTATCGTTCTGGACCCGCAAATTTAACGATAATAATGCATAACCAGAGTCTATGTCATATGGTGCCGGTCAAAACCCTCAGCTACGAGCTGTAAGTTTGGAGCAACAAACCGTGTCTGATCATAAAAAGGAGTATCTAAAGAATTGTACAAAAAAAATATGTAAGAGTATAGGAACTGGTTTACGGTGGGTATACATGAAAATAGGGCCGTGGAACATCACGCCATGCTGGACGCTGATCTCAAACACACTCTCGTTATACCGAATTCCCCAAGCTCTCCGGAATAGACTACCGACTATCGAACCTTTTATAATTTTTTTTTACTAGTTTTAATATAAAGGGAGGATGAAGGAGAAGGCTCGACCGCCAAAGAACGGCACTGAGAACAGAACAGGCAATACTAGCACACCACCAGAGATTATGTCAAATAGAACGCCCGCCGAGGTGCGAATAGAAGGGAAAGGGCAGTGTTTGATCCTTACAAGATGGTGCACTTTTTGCTCTTCTTGATCACAGGTGGCTCTAAGGCAGCAACAATGGCCTCGTCGAAAACGTTCTTCAACCCACGCTGGGTTAAGGCGGAACACTCAATGTACTTGATGGCTCTCAATTCCTTGGCCAATCTCTCACCGGCATCGGCGGAAATTGGCCTCAACTTTTGTCTCAGCAACCTTTCCAAAACCAATTTATCGTCTCTCAAATCCGCTTGGGTACCAACGATCAAACACGGAACGCCTGGACAGTGGTGGTGGACTTCTGGGAACCACTTCTCTTTGACGTTTTCGAACGACGGTGGGGATATAACAGAAAAACAGACTAAAAACACATCTGTAGATGGGTAACTCAACGGTCTAAGACGATCGTAATCTTCTTGGCCCGCGGTATCGAATAATCCCAAGGTATATGGCTCGTCACCAATCATAACAGTGACGGCGTAGTTGTCAAACACGGTTGGAACATAATCGGATGGGAACTTATTGTTGGTGTATGAGATTAAGAGACAGGTTTTACCAACGGCACCATCACCGACGACAACACACTTTATAGTTTGCATTTTGTTTGTTTATCCGTTTGGGTTATGTGTGTGGATGTCTGGGTTTGTTAGTATTCAATTTGAAGCGAGCAAGATGGTCTCTTTGGACAAGCAGTATCAAACAACTATTATAACCGCCTCGGAAAGCGGCGTAGCCATAGGGGGCGGCAGTCGTCTCAACCCAGTCCCATAGACGCCGGCAAATACTTACGTATTATATCTCTCTTTAACAGTGTTCCGCTTCTATTAACAAAAAGGGACGACTTGGATAGAGGGTGATATAATGGGATGTCTTCTAAGCCGAAAGAAGTGGAAGTAGTGCTGGTGTATTGTTTCGTAGTGCTTTTTACTTTTCCTTGCCTGCTTTTCTCCTGTGTAAAGGGAAGAGTGGTGAACGAATTTCGCCTGTGTTTTAATTCGAAATGGGTTCCGACGTTATGTACCGGATACCCGGAGCCTGCCAGCGTGTGCACCTGCCGCCTGGGTCAATGATAGACAGATAGCGTTCGCCCCCAGCGCCTCCACAGTGCCGGATTTGTCCAGACAGCGGTTACACGATAAGGCATGATGGTAGTTATTAAGATATCCTATCCTTACTCAGCCGCACTTTGAAGACCAGGCAAATAAGTGATGTAGATTCCAGAAATTTTATTATTCCTGTTTAAGGAAGTAGGCGTCTGTATTTCTGTCACTGCATGTTTCAGGAAGCTAGGAATATCTAGGTGGCGAAGTATGATGCTAAGCAACATGCAAGGGAACAATAAGATGGCTCTGAGAAGCCTTTTTTTGGGCTTAAGGATTTCTGTCTCCGGGGCTAGCTAGCAGTTTTTTGACGTTATGTGCTGTGACATGTGGGCTCTAAAGGCAATATATTATGACTACAATAGTCTAAATGCCTACAACTTTGATAGCGACAAATTATATTTTCAGTAGCGTGTCTGGTGGTACAGACCTTATAAATTAGGACTGAAAAAACTTCATCTAGTTTTCCATGAGTGGAGGTCAGCCGTGCCGACCGCTATTTTGACACATAACAGATACGTGTATGTACACGCTCCCCAGTGGTATCAAAATGTCGTTCGTATAGAAAAAAAAAGGCGTATAACCAGAAATAAAGAGGATATCAAGGTAGGTATTAGCATGGGATTTCAGGATAAAACATGTGTACAAGAAACACTGATAGTTACAGCTTATTATAAAGGAGCTGGTACTGAGCAGCTCTAGACCGATAGTTAAATGAGAATACTAATCTGAGTGTACCAAACAGGGTATAGTATCACCCCGAGTAATAGTTCCCCAAGAGAAGGAACAAGCTATAATCATCTAATGTGGTACGGTCCATTCTGGTGAATAGTGTTCAACAACGCGGGATATATAATCGTAGTTTAATATATGTATTTATTTGAGTTTTGACAGAAAGGTGCTGCGGTCAGTGAGGAGTGTATGATCAATAGAGCGAGTTTTCGAAACAATATAAGTATAATCCACCTTTCATTGATGTCCGTTCACAATATCGAAAACCACATTAAGGCTCGCACCAAAACTCCATTGACGAGTCTTACACTCCACTTTGCTGACGTAGTTATTGATCTGACATAAAGACCGAAAAAGATCCACCCAAACATTTGACGCCTAGAGAGATGTGAAGGTTAGTAGCTGCATCCTAGAAAGCTGCGACTGGAAAAGGTGGGGATCAGATACTGCAAAATAAGCACTTACGATGCACCCTGCCAGCGAAGCCCTACTCCGTTTCTTGGTATATCAAGACAAACCGGAAAATGCGCAGGCCAAGTAATTGAGTTATGGTAAACTTACCATGCCCTTAGGAATAAGGTTATCATTTTCCACCGCTGTATTACCGTGGAGAAAAGTGGTAATCAAATTATAAGTGTGTACTGCAGATGCCAGGGATCGATTTCTCCGCAAAAAACTCAACAAAGTTTGATAGTATATGGAAAATTTACAGTGATTTTCTCCGGAAACGTTTTGCCAAGGAAAACGTTAGACCTGGAATGGTGTAATAGATGTGACTTTAGCTTTCACCCTGTAAAAACAAACCTACCCCTCTATTGTGAAATGATCGGAAAAGGGAGGATCACTGAGAAAAAAAGATTCATACGAGCGGGAATATGCATTAACCATAATCTCACAGGTCTTGTTGATCGGCAATCACAAAGCCAAGTTGTAGATTTTCGTGTACGTTATGAGAGAATGCAGCTTTGGATTTGTACCCTGAGCCGAATCGGAATCATATACGATTCCACCAGGTTGAATACCAATCAACGCTCAAGCTAAGTCGATAAATATATAAGTATGCCATAGACCTGATTGTTACCCTGTTCTGTGCGAGAAAACAACATAGTGTGACTATGATATAGAGTAGGAAATTTGAATGGTGGCCCAAGAGGGAATGCGCATACCCTGAAAAAACGCATATTCGCAAATTTCGGCAGCATGTTGCAGAACGTGAAGAAGGGCCAGGATAAATACCCGTAGTTTGTCAAGTTCCGTTTAAATTTTACCGGTATTGATATTAATATCCACCCTACAACAGGAGAATGTTGAGTGCTTCCTTTTGTAACCATGTTTGCATCTATCATATCTCTTAAAAGCCTAAGGGTACTGACGTCTCGTCTAGATTCAATGGCTAGTGCATATCTAATAAAATATCTAGCGTACCTAGCCCGATATTAGCCGAGACGAGAAAGAATTTTCACATCTGAAATATAACGGATGATAAATTTTAACTGGCAAGTGGAAGACACACCAGCATATTCCGGAAGAGTCGCACTGTAATAGTCCTTAGTATCATAAGAAAGAGAGAAATTGGCTTATTATACGAACAGTAATAGTGTGTGGTCTTTGGAGAATATCATACGACAGGTTTCAGGGCGTAGGAATCGCCGTAGAAGGGGCAAAGTTCTGCCTGCATACAAAGTGGTCCAGGGTAGTTCTCTTTACCAGGGCCAAACGCACATACACAGCCTTCTCAGATCCGGTTGCATGCATTGTCACCACTTTGGACTCAATATTAAATAATCTTAGAGGGTAGGTGGTTCCATTGCTCATGTATAAATACCTGTTTCAGCCGTACACTCTGCATCTAATAGAGATACCTAGGTTTAAAGTTGAACCCAACAACGCCAATTGGAAGCATCCGTAATGTAAGTTTCAGAGGCACCCGGCAAACGTAATAGCGCGTTCTGCAAACTTTCTGCCTTTCCAATCAAGGTTCGCTATTTTCCCATACAACTTTAAGACTTAATAATTAGGCACACGAAAGTAGCAACCCTCCCCATAATTTCTAAATTGAATACAAACTCACAAGTTCATACCGACTGATGCTCCACAGAATCGACGCCGAAGTATCATCCAGATCGCAAGTTACAGGTGTTGACAGCGATTGTTTCGATGGAAGTTGATTGCACCTCGTGATAATCTTAGACTCCAAGAAATATGTATCTGGAATCGCAGAAATACCTAAAGTTCTGGAAGCACGCATGATCTGCACGCCAAGAACTATGTAGTTTGAGGGTTTCCAGAAGGGGCAAATCCTGGACCTGAGCTTTGAGCACAAAGTGTGACCACTATAGAGTAGGCCGTCCGTACACATGTGAAGGTTTTAGCATCTGTTTTGAGTTATGTCTGTATATCGTAGCACCGAGTGAATCAGGGGTATTACCCTCCTTTGTGGAACGATATGGGAAGCACGGAAGTAACACTGAAGGTGCTTCCTGGAAAACATCCATGTACCTTAAATCTGGCCCTGGGACCCCACCTCGCTGCTCTCATGGTGTTGAAAGGCACGCACAGTTGGCTTGAAATGCCTACTCCTAATCCCTGGTGCATACGAAGATCTTATACACCAGCGTGTCTGCAAATCCTACTAACGCACAGATATCGCCGTGCATTATGTAATGTCTCTGATAGGTTTCTCGTACAATTATCGGCCCACTCCATACTACAGTAAGGAATTGGAGGAAAAGAGGTTACTCTGGACTAAAAGCTCCTGGGAAGAATGAGAAATACTGGTCTGACGGGGAGGCTAGCTCAGGTGCCCACAAAAAAAAACGAACATGATACTATATTATAACCCTTTTAAGAGACTCCAGATCTAATACAATATTCCTGGAGTATTTGGGAAATATCCTCTCTCACGATCCAGGGTTAACAGCCCTGAGTAACACCACCTGAAGCAGGGTCACGAGGTGTGCCCCGTACCAGTCGACGCGCAGATCCTTCTGCGAAGAAACAATAGGCTGAGTTTTACCATCGCCAGGCTTACATCCGTTAACACCCCTTAGCTAATGTAGGGCTTTTTAGCTGTCGATACGTCTGCTAAGGACTGGCGGAACGCATAGCCATGCGGCCTCGTGTGGTTCGTGCAGCTCCACGTAATTCGTGCGACGTCGGCTCAGACTTGCATGCCGTCCTTGCGTGTTCGTTTGAGCGTTTATTTCTTTTTTTAAGGCTAGTACAGCGAAGAGGCCTGTTCGATATTCCATCATTGGTCTTAAGATTTTTCCGACGCCCACACTCTCCAATTCTACCCTTGACACATACCAACGTCTCTGCTCAAGAATCTACGTTTGCATATCTGTCATCAAGGCTGAACGCTATCAGAACTTCAAGAGGCTGGACAACATTGCCCCTGAACAACTCTACCCAGAGGCATCCCACTATCTAGCAACCTTGTCCACCACAGCTTATCCAAACCTATCCGCAGCATTTTGTACACCTATCCAAGCTTTCATAAACATCCCTCATGCCTACACAGAAAACATACACCGCGAGACTGCCGTTCACTCCCGCAAAACTGTCGCCGCTCTCGGCGCCACAGCTACTAAAGAGCAAGCGGGACTCTATCCTCGCAGTTTCCTCCGACGAGCCTAGACGAAGTTCTAGAAGCAAACGCACATCCGTGGGTGAGCTCGAGACGCCCAGCGAAGAACCCGAAGATATTCCACCGCCCAACCCGCTAAACCGCAGAAGCATCGACAGCATCATCACCGACGAGGAGGCGCTCATCCATCAAGAGGTGCGCGACCACGTGCGGCGGCGCAGGACACTTGCGGCGCAAGACGCCAGTGACGCCGTGAGCGAGCGTATCTCAGACGATGCACATTCCACTGATGCGCATGAAGACGACTTCAGCGACGACGATGTGCGCGACGAGTCGGTGCCCGACATGTTGCTCAACAAGTTGCGCACGCTTCCGCTCTTCATGGCGGCGCCTAACTCGTTTCTCGTTGCGGTGGCAAGTCGCTTGAAGCTTATCCAGCTCAACGCCCAGGAGTACGTTGTCAAGGCGGGCGAGCCGTCCAAGTCCATGTACTGGATTCTCAAGGGGACTGTTGGGGTGACTTCCCCCGACGGTGAAGCGGTTCACGCCGAGCTAGCTGCTGGCAGCTTTTTCGGCGAGATTGGCATTTTGTTCAATCGCCCGCGCACTGCCACCGTCGTGTCGCGCACGCGCGTTTTGCTCGGCGTGTTAACGGCCGATGCCTTGAACCTGGTGCTCCCATCGTATCCCGTGGTTGAACGACGCATTCGTGACGAGGCACAGGAACGGCTTGCGATGCAGGAAAAGAAAAAAAATCGTGATTTGCCGATGATTCTGCCGTTTTATGCAAAGCGCAATAGCGTCATCTGGGACACCCCACACTTTGCGTCGCCCAAGCTCGACCCAAACGCTGTGTACGCGTCGAACGTCGCTACCGCGGCTGCGCAGCTTCCAGGACCCAGCCTCCCACCAATCTCGCACTTTGTGGGACCACCCGTTCCATCCCCTACCCTTCGTCTCACCCAGTCTGAACTGCCGGAGTATCCCCCTGCCGGATCAGATACTTCTCAGCCAGACAGAACATCGCACTCGTACCTTTACCCCTCGGTGGATAGCTCTATCTCAACGCGTGGGTTCTTGCAAAAGTTGGCTATTTTTCAGACGCTTCCGCCGTCGATTATTCACAGGCTCGCGTTGGACGCAGAGCCGTTGTGTTTTGACGCGTTTGAGTATGTGTTTTGCAAGGGCGACCACGGCAGTGATATTTATTTTGTGGTGTCGGGGGATGTGGAGGTGATCGATCGTGAGGGTGTGCGTGAAAGCGACTCGAAAGACGCGTACGATACGACTGGGCATTCTGATAGGCACGATAGTGCGAATGATACCGATGGACGCGACAACTACCGCGCCAAGAACATTGTCGACAAAGTGCTTGCACGCATGGGCCCCGGCAACTATTTCGGTGAAATGGCGTTCCTCAACTCCTTGGCCACTGGTAGCGAAGTTGACTCTGTGCGCACCGCGTACATCCGGACCATCACCACCGTCGACTTGATCGTTGTGCGCAGTGCCAAGTTGATCACTTTGTGCAAGCAGTATCCGTTGATATTTGAGGATATGCGGTTGACCGCATTAGAAAGGACGGAGAAAAACGGCTCAACGGGTAGTCACCAGGCTTCCATCAGCCTGGCAACCTTAAATTTACCGCCTTCCCCGGCGAGCGAAATCCCCGAGACAGGGCCAGGGGCGAGGGCAGAGGCGAGGCCAGAAGCAAGCCCGAACAAGAATACTGTGACGTCAATTGTCAGCCCTGCACCGCAGGCTGCGCCATTTGGCGCCTGGAGCTTCAACAATCAGTCGGCGTCTCGCATGGGTTCCCAGCTGACAGTATCGCATCCTGCGCGCGATTTAGAACGCCCGACATCGATCTCGCCGCTGTACCTTGAGTCGCCGCCATGCTCGCGAACTCATTCTCTGCACGGCCTGACCAAGGTGGAGGAGGACCAACTCCTTGCTCAAGGGGATACCCAGATAAATGCTCTTGAAAATGCCCTAGTAAACACTCCAGCAATTGCTCTGGCGAATGTCCAAACAAATATTCTCGCCCAGCCACAGCCGCTTGCCACTGCCCAAGCCTCGGCAATTGCTCTGGCAAATGCAAGCCCCTTCTCCGGCTTTACTTTCAACGAAGCCATCTTTAACTCCAAAAAGCGCAAGGCAGACAGTCCGTCGCCCACAGATACCGCTCACGGCAGCATCCCCAGGGGTACGTCTCCTCTTGGTGGTCCTGACGACGCCAGCCTCTCTCTTACCATCCCCCCTATGAACCCACTAGCTCCACTGGTCAACATTTTCGCCAATCACCTCAACTCCAGCAGCTCGCAGTTCCAGTACATGTCGCACGCGAAACGTGTGCGGCTCGCGAGCATTTCTGGGCAGTCTATGGGCCGTCGCAAGTCCTCTGTTCTCTCCACAGGACTCTTCCCGGACCGCATCTTATTGAAAGTTCTTGGTTACATGGCTTTACCTGACCTAATGAAGATGCGCAAGATCTGTCGCCGCTGGCGCCAGCTCCTCCATGTCGCACCCAATCTTTTTGAGGTCTTGGATTTGACTCCGTGGAACACCAGCTTGGACGATAAGGCGCTCATTGCGATTACAGACTTTGTGGGCACCCGCCCCAAGGCCATCGACATCTCCAATTGCTTCCACATCACGGACGAGGGCTTCAGCTACATGGTGAACGAGATAGGGATCGGGGGGACGTTGCGCACAATCAAGATGCGGTCGACCTGGGAGATCAGTGCCATGGCGATCATGGATCTTGCGGTGCCGTCTATCGGACGCTACCTCGTGGCGATTGACTTATCGAACTGCCGTAAGGTGCGCGACGACGTTATTGAGCGTTTACTCGGTTGGAACGGACCGCAGAACCAGCAGCGCATGCTGCAAAACCTTCGTGAAGACCACGGCCTCATGGGCGCGCCACTCCCGGAGATGGCGCTGTTCGACAGCCTTGACGAAACGCGGGGCCTCATAGGGTGCCGGAGCTTGAAGGAATTGAATCTTGGCTACTGCAAGCACTTGACCGACCGGACGATCTACCACATGGCGATGTACGCTAACAACCAGATTGAGTCACTCGACCTCACGCGGTGCACAACCATCACCGATGCGGGATTCGCCTATTGGGCGTACCAGCCATTCCCTAACTTGAGGCTGTTAAATTTGGCGGACTGTACGTTTTTGAGCGACAAGTCGATTATTTCTATTGCTTCCTCTGCGAAGAACTTGCAAACGCTCGATCTTTCGTTCTGCTGCTCGCTCAGTGACGTGGCGATTGAGGTGCTTTGTCTTGGATGCCCGCAGTTGTGCGAGCTTCTGCTTTCGTTTTGCGGCTCTGCTGTGAGTGACCCGTCGCTTGTGGCGATCTCGCTCCATTTGCGCCACCTTGCACGCCTCTGTGTCAAGGGCTGCGTCCGTGTCACACGCGCCGGTGTCGATGCGTTGTTAAGCGGCGTCTGCCCGTTGGAGTACCTAGACATTTCGCAGTGCCGTAACGCCCATATCTATCCCGGTGGGATTTTAGCGGAAACATTGCCGCTTAAGCCGGGCACCCGGTCCGTGTTTGTTTCTGCCGGCCCGGCCCGCAAGGTCACCGAGATTGTCATTTGATTGTCGGTTATCTGGGGTTGCTGTTTTTTTGTCCTGTAATTTAATATTGTAGTTCAATGAATGTAGTAGGCATCCTTGACTTGTGCTTATATATATGGTTCGATTGTACAATTGATCCAGATTGATAACATTGGTATGGCATCTACCCGTAGATGAAGCACGATGACATCGGTTATACCGCAAGCTTTGTTATAATTTCATCCAGTATTAATAAACGTTATCATTTAAAGGAAGCTTAGTAATTTTTGTGTTGGCGAGGGCACGCCGAAATCACCTCTTTCGGGCGGTAACAGTTCAAGGTTCACGAAAGTGAAGGTTGATATTGACATTTCGATTCGTATCCTAGCACTTTCTCACTTTTAATCGATACACACGCGCAAATGGCCTCTGGCTTTTCTAGAAACCTGATTTAGACAATATATTGAAGCTGGAAACCGGTGGATGGAAACTAAATTGGATTTCCTGCGACATAGCTATATATAGATATAGGTGTATTTCTGAGAGCTTTTATAGATGATTTAGGAAGTAGAGGGGTATATTTAAAGGGCTTTACCTACTCGTAGGGGTTTTGTCCATAAACTGTACCACTTTGCCCCTATATGGAACCCAGCACCAAAATATATCCTTTGACTCTATTGCAAAGTGTGTCAAAAGCTGAACGCAGCTTATTTCAAAAGAAACTCATCTGATCGACCGAACGATCGGCGCAATCATGCAAAGGATTCATACTTAATCCTTGTTTTACCTAGTCGTCTGTAGTGACGATCATATCTTGAAACTTGTAACTTAGGTCCATCTTTTTTGTAAACCACCCAGCAACGGCCAAACGAAAGTGTATTATAACCGGGTGCAACTTTAAAGAACTGCAGGGTATAAGATCGCAGAGTTTCCCCTGTAGATGAACCTTGCATTCTCCAATTGCTAAAACTCTTTTAAGAGAAAATTCGACGGGGAGGTGACTCCATGTTTGTGTCATACAGTGCTGACACTATAGCCTGCTGGGCAAACATGGTTCCAATGTCCTAGGCCACGAGCTCAGAGATCAAACCAGAGGTCGTTTGCCCCCCGCACAGGATCTGCCAATTCATGCATGAAAAACGTGCTCGAACTAAGCAGCAACAGCTGCACTATCTGTCCTATAGCCGTTAGGCCAGCATACGATAATATTGCACCGAACAAGAGTGGCTTTTGAGTCATGACTGTTACATCGTTTAGTCACTCTTCATTTTGATGTTACTGGCTTCTAAACAATTGTACGACATAGCTCAGCTATCTACATAAACCAGAATTTCGCTTAGTTCTGTTGCTACCGAGGTGCGATGCCGAATTGAACCGTTCACTACAAGGCTTTGTTTTTTGTATAGCTTGTTTCTTTCGGCAAGCTTTATCATATAGATAAAGAACCTCATAGCTACCCTGGGTTTCAGAAATTACCCTGATCAATACTTCGAATCCGTCTGTAAACTTTTAAATGCCGCGATGGGAATAGCCAGGTAACAGCCTCCGATGCGCGGCAAATTGAGAAATGGGGTGTCTCATGGCAACCAAACTACGCAACTTTAAGAATATATACCCTACTTGCTTTATTTGAGATTAGCAGGTGACTACCACAGACAGATAAGTACTTTGACCCTAAGCATAGACAAAATAGGCATTGCAAACCGTATCCTGTGTTATGCGAGGGATTCGAGCAATAACCGCAACTTACCGTTACTCCGCTCACCATAAACAAGCTGAATCTCTGCTAATTATCACCCAGAGGTCTCAGGTACCAGTTTAGCAACCTCTATCTCTTGACTCACTGAAATTCCAGTAGCTGGCAGCTAGCGGTTTGCAAATGTAGTAAGCCACAGTATAGACGCTCGCTGCCGCAGGTTACTGTCAGAATCTCCGATGCTATGAATGACTATTCGCGTTCAAGAAATTTTTCAACCCATGCTCTTTTAAGGTGATACCACGCAAAGATTAGCTTTCGACCCCTATCGTTAGGACAACCTGTACGACTAAAGTGAAAGCAGAAGCTCTCGTATACAGGTGTGTATGATCCATGCGGGGTCAATTGCTTATATGCATGAGCCGTGGCGATTTAACTTTGAGACATGAACTAAACGCTAGCGCGATGAAAAGTCACACATGCCTGGCACCTCCAACACATTGGTACTATTAATAATGCGGGATGCTACTATCCTCCTTGCGATAAAGAACGAGCTTTGATGTACAGGTATGGCATCCATACGCGGGGAGAATACCGGGCCCATATTCGTTAAGCTTTACGGCCGATTGAGTTGGTTAGAGATATCTATGGCCTCTTTAGCTTTGTGATCTGCTCGTGGAAACCTAAAAACTCCAAGACCATCGGCAATATGGTATAGTTAATGAGGCTCAAACAAGCGTGCGGAGACACCGTCCATTTGCAGTTACTCCAGTGCTTCGTGACATAAGAACGTGATGACATCAGCGCCAAAAATAGCATGCATGTTTCCCTTCACATGCAGCGAGCATCACGCATGTGAGACAGTGTCTTGATTTATGCCAACGTCGAAGGATTTGTATAAAGATCATCAGGTTTCCACCTTTCTATTCCACCGGACCTTCCTTTCACATCATCTAAATATTGGCTTGCTAGCTACTAGCCTGGCTCCTATACCGCAACTGCTTCAGACGATCTTCCAAAGAAACCCCACCTACTGTGCATTCATACACCTAAATCGTTATGAAATTGACTGTTACCACTACAGTTTTGCTTATCAGCACTGTGGTTGCAATCGATTTGGATGTTTCATCCAAGGAAAGCATTTGTTCAGCCGCAAGCACCATCGCTAAGGGTGTAATGGACTATTACGAGGGGACACGATACGGCGGAGTAGTTGGCATGTTCCAACAACCATACTATTGGTGGGAAGCGGGTGAAGCCTTTGGCTCCTTATTGGACAATTGGTACTACTGTCAGAATTCCCAGTACCAAGCCGTCATCTCTGACGCTATCATCGCTCAGTGCAACGCCCCGGCCTACGACTTTATGCCTCTGAACCAAACCGTCACCGAAGCCAACGACGACCAGGTCGTGTGGGGTATTGTTGTAATGGCTGCTGCTGAACATAATTTCCCCCTTCCAGACGGGACAGGGGCTTCGTGGGCCGAGATGGCGGAAAATGTCGCGGATTCTATGTTTGCCAGGTGGGATCCAGATAACTGTAACGGTGGATTGAGATGGCAAATTTTCCCCAACATGAGTGGCTGGGACTACAAAAATGCCATTTCGAACGGTGGCTTGTTCCACTTGGCCAGCCGTTTGTACAGATACACCGATGACACGAAGTACTTAGACATGGCCACCAAGGTTTACACCTGGATGGTGGATATTAACATGCTTGACACCAGGCAAAGCCCTTGGGCATTGAACGATGGTGCCAATATTGGTGATGATAATTGTGGAGAGATGGTGAACCACTATTACAGCTACAGCTATGGTTTGATGTTGTCTGGCGCTGCTTACTTATTTAATGCTACCGAGAACGAGGAGTGGTATTCCGCCACTTACAGTCTTTTGATTGCCTCCGCCGATTTGTTCTTTTACGAGTCAGTCATGAGAGAGTACCAATGCTATGTAACTGGTCTCTGTAACAATGACCAGCGTTCCTTCAGATCCTTGTTCTCTCGTTCGTTAGGCCTCACTACCGTCATGGTCCCTCAAACCGCATTCCCGATTAATTGGTTATTAAGCGCATCGGCTAGAGGTGCTGCCGCCTCTTGTTCTGGTGGTAGCGACGGGGTTACCTGTGGCTTTGATTGGAGCAAGGGGTCTTGGGACGGGTGGTACGGCTTGGGAGAACAGATCAGCGCCATGGAGTGTATTCAAAATTTGCTAGCGTCCTCAGCCAGTGCCCCACTCACTCAGCAAGGTTGACAAAGAGGACTAATTTTATCTTGATAACCTTGATTCTTATATTGCACACCATTAAGCATGGTATTCTTCATTCGCTCATATATACATTCTTTTGCATACTCATTTATTTCGGAGTAACTTTCATACACTCTGTAATACATATTTTCTGAAATACGCAAACTAGCCATAAGCAACCTAACCGTCAGGAACCCAGCCGTAAGCAACCCAGCCATAAGCACTAGATTCTATGCGAAATAGATATATTTTTATTATAAAATCCTAGACCTCCGGGAGAACCTTGTGTACCACGAGGTATTCAGAGGCCCGGATGAGAAGCATTTAATGCACCGTAGCTTAGACCCGTCTGAGCCCGAGGTGAGAACTAATAAGGCTAACTAACAAGCATTGGATACATCGTACGTACACGAATTAAGATACGCATATTTGAATCCTAAACCTTCCCAGACCAAAAACAAAAAATACTAAGTCGCTGTGCGAATATGTAGGTTTAATTTGTCCCACCCGCTAAAACCTACCTAGTCAACCCATTAGTACCTAAGCACGATTTAAGCGAGGGTTACAAGGGATATATACCTTTAGTTCCCCGGAATTCGAGCTACGCGCTGATTAGTCGGGCTGCAGTTTTTGCCGCCTACGTGGATGTAAAACAGCACTTTCATCTTCCATGGCAATTATATAAAGCAATTATGTGGCATGTGACACGCGCACTAAGCCTAAATCCCGGATCAGTACTATACACGTGACTTTTCTCACCCCAAAATCGTACATGGTGAGGGGTAACACCAAGGCTTCTGATGCACGAGGGTGCATTAGAAAAACGGGGGAAAGTTCAGCATGTTCGTGCCGCGCACGCGTCACCAGTATAACTCCACCTTCGAGGGCCAAAACACGTAAGCACAAAAGTTTAGTGAACCCACAACACACATTGTGACGTTAATCTTTCTTCGATAAACTATCGAAAGCCTGAAAAAGGATAGAGCCCACTAAAATTTTGTCCTCTACTCTAGTCACAAAGTCAACACAGCAAAAACCCTTTTGTCCTTACCGCTCCACTCTTTGACGCGCACACTTTTTCAAACCACCAACCATGAAGTCATTCTTAACAACGCTTACCCTTTTCATATCCATTTTTGCCACACTCACCCAAGGCTTGGCCCGGTCGGACCTTATATACGTTAGTGCAGTCTTTAAGGATCTTCGGGCAAATGTCGAGCAATACGCGGAGCACCACCGTGATTACCCTGAGGCTCTCATGGTTCCTGAAATTTTCAGATTACTTGTTGATGCCCAGTATCACACAGACGATTCGTTTACCAGTTTGATTCACCCAAGATTCCCTATTGCTGATTTGAAGAACATGGTTGTGAATTTGCCCTGGTATAAGGAGAGATTGATGGGTTCTTTGGTTAAAGCGATGGAGGATATGAACAAAGGCCAATGGGGGACTGTTACCCCGCCACCAGATCCTAACCAAACCTTGGTGATGGCCTCCAAGACTACATCGGAGGAAACAACCGAAACCGAGGTTGCAACGGACCAGTAAGATGGCAGGGGAAGCGAGAAATGACCCAGTATTGGAAATCCCCTGAAATGCTTGGTTTCTACTCAGCTCTTGCGTCCTAAATCATCGGTCCATTCACTTATTTTTATCAACACTAGTTTAACAAATTCACGAGACCGAATGGCCTGTAGAGTTTATTTTGACGCGCACTGAGCTTCTACTCTGTCGCTCCAAAAACATTAGAAACTTCCTTGAGATCCCGCACCACCACCTGTCTGTCATTGACGATTCTCGAGCGAAGCTTACCCATTTGGGACCCAAAGAACCCATGTTTATTCTGCCTATCCACTAAGATGCTGCTCCAGCCAGCATTATATGCAGCTGTAAAATCCTTCGACAACTCATCTCCAATGTGCCAGCACGAACTCGGAGCAACCTCGTCTGGGGTAGCGGCTTGTCTAATTTTATCGAAAAAGAGCTTGTCGGGCTTCAGCACATCCATATCGTAACTGAGGAAAATGTTCTCAGGAGAAAACCATTTCAGAAACCCAAACAGATTGAGAACATCGATGGCGTTACGATCTGTATTGCTAGCTACACCCATTGGGATGTGGTGATGTCTAAGCCAATCCAATAACGGAACAACATCGTCAAAGGAGTCGTAAACTTTCGTGGATTTAAAGTCGGCAAGCAAGTCCTGGACGAAGGTATATGTTGTACTGGCTACCTCACCGCCGTGTGAGAGATCGAACGTATCTCTGATAACCAAGTCCCACCAATCATCCAGCTGGGGTAACCGGATTGGTCCAACAACGTTCTTTCCATAATTGGGATACTTGGAAAAGTTATTCTTGAATGCAGAAAGAAACCTCTGCTCGTATACTTGTATATCTGAACTCTCGGGGATGATTCCGTGTTCAATAGCGAAGGAGCAGTAAAGTTCGTGTATCGGTTTCTTAGGAGTATATAAAGTGCCGTACGCGTCAAAGGTGACAAACATTGGTTTGGCGAGGATGACACCGTTTTTTTGGACTTGCTGAGACATAAACCGGGAAGGCAAGTATCGTAGGGTGCAGTTCTTCATTCTAAGATGATTTCGGGAAGTATGAGGAGGAAGTACAGATGGAGGTGACACCAGTCGAACTTTTCGCTGGATGATCTAAACTTTGGATCGCTGAACGCATACCAGACCTTGCAGGCGTTCCCAAAAGTAACTGAGCCTTTCTTACAGGTCCGAAGGTGGCGTCCACATATATACATAAAGAGGGCTTAGCAGACAGAAGTCGCAAGCGATAGGGCAGACAGTATTTGTGTATTCTTGACTGCTGGGGGATCTTAGAGTTAACGAAATGGACGGAAATTAGTAGGCTGAGAGGGTTAAGAGTATATTTATGGTTTCAAGAATATTGGGACCAAACCTTAGACCGAATAACGAAGAACTGTTAAATTCCGAGTTCCCCGCATCAGGCTACTGGAAGTAACAGAGTATAGCTTATTTAATATATCCTTCTCACGTTTAGAGAAACCTTAACTCCTGGTATACCTTACCTTTACTCTTGTTCGGGCTACAGGCTGACATTAATGTTAAAAGGAACTGGAAAGTTCGTAGTATAAAAAAACTATATCCCGGATAACGTCGGTTGGCGTTCATATGCACGGTATAAAGCATTTACTCCATTTATTACGGATTCTTAAGTGATTACCGCCTGTGCAGCTTCCTACAGGTGTGTATTACGCTCAAACCTGGAATATTCAAACTTAGAGTAATCCCCCAATTAACGAACGTGCTATTTTGCCCTTTATTGAATTTCCTCGCTCCCGTATTTCTTATTAATCCCCATGATGTCGCAGACTTCTAATTTAAAGATATTGCTTACCTCTACCACCTAACCGGAGATGGCTAAGCCTATACTATCCGAGAAGCTTAAGAACACCAACTTTCACAAAGGATGCTTGGCGTGCGAGAAGAGACCTAAGTGTGACGAAACAAAGCCTGGGTGTCTCAACTGCAAGAAGAAAATCTTCAATACGGAGCCTATGCGATTTCCTTCAAGTGGAAATCTTTCTGTGACAATGTGACCAGCCTTACAGCCTCTGTGCCATCGAAACAATTCCGTGGAAAGCCTATGTCAAACTCTAATTGAGGATATGCACCTAGATGGCGCTCCGTTCATAAAGAAGCCTGGGATGCAATTTACAACAGAGTTCCGATTTGCTGAAATATTTAATAGCGCAATGGAGACAGTCACCATCTTAGTAACGGGAGAGACTACGAAGGAGATTTCTAAGCGCTCCCGGCGTATGTCTGAGTATCGAGCCCCAGCCTCTCCGTTTGACGACGATAGACCGATGTCATTGAGAAGCAGCTTAATGTCCACATTCAAAAGATGCGCAGGGCACCACATCAGTTCAGACATCCTGAAGCTGGAAAAAGCCATTCTTTATGCCACGGCAGAACCAAAATGATCAAGGAGGGCTTATCTCAGGGCACACCGGTCACCAGCTCGAGCATGCCTTCTGTTGACCCCATTTATGACTCGTTTAACGAGATATTGAGAAGCACATATGTGAGACAATTACGGAAAACTTCCAGCAGCTACACAGATGCCGGGACTAGCCCCTTACCCCCAACTCCCGTGGCAGAGGACCATAGTGGAATTTTACCAGACATGGAATGTCCAGATCAGTCCATAGGAAGAGGGACGACTCACTCGACTTCGGGCGATGGCGGCATCCTACCAAATTGTTTCTCTTACACCCCTTCACCAACACGCCACTACCCTGCCATGTCGATGGTAAAAAATGGTTCATCGATGATGAACTCTAGCGGAAGTGGCCGTTAATGAGCTGATGGGGCAGTTTCCGACCAAGGACATGATAATTTTTAGTCCATCACCCCGTCTCTTTGCAGATGGAAATTCACCCAGACAGCATCCCGTCTTCATCTTTTCTAGACGAGCTTCTCAGACAGGCGCAAAGAATACCAGACGAACAAGCCTATGTAGTTTGGTGCTCTTATCGCAACATACAAGCATTCCCATCAGAAATAGTCACAAGTATGCCTACCCTGGCGAGCCCAACGTCTTCAGCGCTGATCAGAGCGTTTACCGATTTTGACCCGCCTGGATTGTCTCTGATCAGGCCCCCTGATTTGTGGTTCTCGCCTTCACTGCGATCGGGAAATTATCAGCCACGGGGCTCTACTTTTGACACTTCCAAGAACCATATGAGTATTCCCCCGGTGATTACTAGCGACTACGAACGCATCCTTACCTCCTTCGGCGAAAACAGGTACAGGCTAACGTAGATGAAGAACAACCCGACGGAGAATCCTTGGCGGACTTTATCTCTCCCGCTTGTCCAGAAGTACCCCGTGGTTTACTCAGCCATTTCCCCCATAACGTGCTTCCACATTGCACGTAGCGACGACGATATCCGTGCTGCGGGAATGGGGCACATGCGCGACGCGGTTATACGGTCGGAGGAGGGATTGAAGGAGGAGTCGCCCCCTGCTGACATGGCGCTTGTGACATGTTTGGCTTTGGCGGTCAGTGTGTGCTGGAACTGCCATATTTCTACCGGTATTACGCACTTGAAGGGAGCGAAGAAGAAGATCCGACAGGTGTTGAGCACGTTAAACCGGGTCAGGCCGGTGTACACCCCGAAGAGCGTGCAATTTTTGCTCAACTGCTGGATGTACTTTGAAGTCATGGCACTCATCACCTCTGAGGGAGACAATGAGAGGCTATTTTTGCAAGAGACCACTGATACCGAGGGCGACAGACATCGGGTCTCGCTCATTAACAAATTTAAGTATCTACAGACGTCGATCCGTTGCTTGGGGTGGCGCAGTCTCTATTTCCGATTATAAATGAGGTAGCATCGTTGGTGGCGCATATCTGCCATACTAACCAGCCGAAGGACCTACCTGCGAATATTTCGTGTGCTGCTGACTTGAAACGGCACTTGCAAATGTGAATGCCGTCAATCAACCAGCGCACGGCCGAGGTGGAGGACTCGGCGTGGGATTTACCTTCCTGTATTGCCTTAACCGGGGTCTACCGCTACGCCATGTTGCTCTACTTGCACCAGGCAGCACCAGAGCTTCCGTCGCTTCTGTCGCACGAGCCTGCGGAAAAGATGCTCACGTTCCTTGCATCGATTCCCACACACACGTCGTACCTCTATCCGTTGTTTATCGCGTCGTGTGAAGCCGCGCCGGGTGACGAGCGGGAGTGGGCGCAGCAGCGTTGAGAGGACTTGGCACGCAACTTGTGGATCAGCAACGTCGCAAAGACAAGTGAAGTCATTCGCGAAGTTTGGGCGCGGAAATATAGACGTGAGGTTTCAGATACCGTGTCCGTGGGAAGCAATATCTCTGGAGAGACGCTCAATCAGTACGCCGGCACGTGCGCGGTAGCTCTCTCCGTAACGGCTGTCACTGGAGCACCGTCAAGAAAGAGTGGGGATGGGAGGTGTTGCTTGCGTAGAATGGATCTCGATAAAAACTAGCAGTGTAATATTGTAGATAATGGTGCATGGAGAAGCGATTCACTTGAAGTTGAAGCCGTGGCCGGGAACGGTGGTACGCATTGGTAGTACCTGGTTACCTACACATCCATCTGTGGCAGATAACCGCATTTATGCTATGGCGTTCCGGAAAAACTATACATCTTCCCCGACAGCCCTCGATTGCTGTGAACTCGCTTTTTTAATTCTTTCTCGGCTTGGCAACTCCATCCCAGATGAAGTAATACACGACGGTACCGTCGGTGTTGAGGATCCCGCCGATCACCTTCTCCGGCCGCACCCCCGCCCTCCGCTCGGCAATTTCGCGAAAGATCCCATCAAGGGTCGCCAAGGTTAACTTTTCACTCACAAGCAAGGGCAAGACGTATTCCTGGTCACTCAACACGGTGGAGGAATCCGTGGCTATTACTGAAGTGGGAGGAGGAGCGCCGCACAATACGGTTCGGCTGGATAGGACAACATCCTCCACGGCGGTCCACAAGTTGTAGTGCACGAGGTTGGTGGCGACAATTTCAGCGAGAGACGTCATAGGAACGAGCTAGCTTTGAAGGGTAAAACTTTAAAGACGCAGAATGTGAAATGTATCGAATATCCGCGTGAAATACTTGTAAGAAAAGGTTCTGTAGGAAAATAATTAAAATTGTCCTGCAACAAACGAATTACGAGAAGCGATCACAGTGAAAGCTATGATCACGTGTTACGTACTTTGATGTCTCGGATGCTTTCACCGGTTTATAACAGGCCATGAAACACCTCAAAACACATTCTAACGACTCATTAATAGAATTAGAAGTTAATTCATCCAAAATAAAGACCCTTTTTCGGTTTATAATGCTTTATATGTCGAATCTGTTGTTTCCCTTGCTAAATCGTATCATTTAGAGTATATCGGAAGAAAATATTACCGCGCGGTTGAGAGCGCGATTGAGTGCGCGATTTTTTCCGATTCATTCTGGTCCATATACAGGTAGCCTTTTTGTTTTCCCACCTCCACTGGACCCATTTATTCCATTCATAATGAAGATTGCCTTATTTGCGGTAGCCTTGGGTCTCTTAGACTGCGGGTTGTGCTCTGAACCCCTCCCAACTCCTGCGCCGTTGGAGAAGCGTGCTAAGAAGGTGATTGATCGGAGAACCACCACCACTTCCACCACGGAAGCCTTGCAGGCGTGGCGTAGAACCATTTACGATACGGTGGTAGAGTTGGTCCACCCAACGGTCGTTGCCGGTGTGACTTTTAGCGCCAAGCCGCCAGCCACCACCGATGCCATGGCGTTCTGGGTGTCGTTGAACAAGGATGGGACGCCAAAGACGATTAAGCCTAAAAACAAAGGTGGGATCATCAAAAACTCTTCTCCAGGCTATTCCACGTGGTTTCAGACTCCAATGACCACCACACTCAGCTTCGAGGAGGTCAAGGCTCACAACATGCTGCCAGATGAGAAGCACGTGGAGGTGAGCTACACGCCAGAGGACGAGACCTATGTGCTGTTGATCCCGATCATCCGTTGCACGCCTGAAAGATACTTCAAGAAAGGTGTCGCAAAGAATGTGGTGTCGGCACCTTTCTGTACCCCGCAACAGGACGTACAATGGCGCACGGAGAAGACGTACTTCCTCACGTGGTACTCCAAGTTCTTTAATACAGATGTCACCAATGTTAGGGTCCATTTGGCGTATATCACAGAGACGCGTTCCGAAAAGGGCATGGCCAAGCGTGGTATTATCGACCATAAGGACGCTGACGTGGAAGACAGACCGATGACTGGTATTGCCAGTGCCTTCTACTCGTCCTCATGGGTCAGAAACCAGGACGGGATTATCCCAATCTATATTGACGAAAAGTGGCTAGTCAACACGTACTCCTATTCCAAGGTGATCATTGGTATTCAGCCGGACGACATGTCAGACGAGGATTTCGACTTCCATACCAACAGCATCAAGGTCAACATCTCCAAGACTGCCAAGGTGGCTAAGAACCCGAAAGGGGTGCTCAAGGAAGAGAACAATTCAGGCGATGACGTCTATTACATCATTATGGCTCTTCCTACCGTGGTCATCCTCGCGGCCCTCGGCATGTATGTTTTCCTCTGGATGACCAAGGGCGACAGAGACCTCTCGCACTTGAAAAAATACCGCGGCAAGTTCCAGAAAGTTGGCAGAAACAAAAAATACGATAAGTTGCCACAGTTTGAGGACATTCCGATGACCAAGAAAAACGTCAGCAAGCAGCACTAACGTAGAGTCTTTTAATAGTACGCTAACTGATTGGTTGTAGCTTGGCATGGGTGTGAGCAGTGAGCCGTTCGCAGAACTTGGTGGCTTCCTGTGACCACCACGTCGTTAGACGGTGCCTACAGCAACGTATACCGCCTGAAGACTCACCCGCTAAAGACAACACGAGCTGGGACAGATACTGGTTTTACAGCAACTGAGAGGTTAAGTAAGGTTTAGCAGACCCCTATGTACAGAAGATAAACGAAGCATAGTTTATAATACTGTTTTCTTCCGAGAGAAAATAGCAAAAACCTGGTATACGGTGATTTGGCCATGTTTTTATTGCTTTTATTGCCACTCCGTATAAACGCCAATGTGATATCCTGCACATACCGCATAATTTTTCTGACATGCATTTACAAATACAAATACCTGATTAGATATTAACCTGAGAAGGCAACTCTTATACCCAACATCTATATATACTCAACATGTCCGAAAGAAAAGTTATTAACAAATACTATCCACCTGACTATGATCCAGCCAAGGTGGCCAAAGTGAAGAAACCGATCAAAACGGGGTTTGCGGCGTTGCCGACGGTGCGATTGATGATACCCTTCTCCATGAAGTGCACCAAGTGCCTGGAATACATTGCACGGATGAAAAAGTTCAACGCCAGGAAGGAAACCACCAAGGAAACGTATTTGGGGGCCAAGATCTACCGTTTTTACCTAAAGTGCCCCCAGTGCTACAACGAAATCACATTCAAGACCAACCCCAAGGACGGAAACTACTTGCCCGACAAGGGTTGTATCAAGCTATATGAGTCTGCACTGGAGCCCAGCGTGGAGGCCCAGAGTAAAGTCGAGTCGATGGATGATATTCTAGAGCGCTTGGAAAACGAAGACAAGGAAGATAAAAACTACAAAGAGGAGCAGAAACTCCGGGCAAAGAACAGCGGTATGTTACCCGCGCCCAAATTGAAAGACCAGGAGGGAGACCTAATGGAGAATATGGAAGCGAGATTGGACCAACAACAGCACGAGCAGGATGTGATGGACCAGTTAGAGGAGATCCAGGAACGGAACGCCAGGGTTTCGGCCAATACCGAAGCCAACGTGCTTCAGCAGATGCGGTCGGCCGTTAAAGAGTCTCAGATAGCCGTAGGCCAGCGTGATGATGAGATTGCAAAACTAGCGTTCCAGACTAAAAGCAGCGCTGAGACCCCGGTGAGCTTTAGGCCTAAACCGTTTAGGGTCAACAAACCTAGCGTTTTGGGGTTGAAGAAAAAAGGAAGTGCGTTGGGGGTTATCGTGAAACGAAAGGCTTAAATGCAGGCTATAGGTTTCCACCGGGTTTGTTACAGACATGAGGTTTCATTTAGATGAAATGAGACTTTAGGTATTCTCTGCTTGCGTGTTAAGTAGGGGTATTTGGGATAGTTGCCATTGTGGTGATGTCTACGGGTCTCCTCGCATACCGACTATTCTGGTGCAAGCTGTAACAGAGTTGACCCTAAATAAAATATAAACAGACAGTTTCTGATTTAGAGAAAGAATAACTTTCAGTGCTTATTGTCAGGGGTGCGTACGCATTGAAAGGCACGTTGAAGGTAAGATAAAGTGTAATGCTTGCCAATACAAGCTACCATTCTTTACAAACCTAGCCACTTGCCTGAGAATAATAGTATTTTAAAAATAAGCTACATGTAACAAAATACGAGTAATTGAGAAATTCAGTCAGAATGTGGTTGTAGAACATATATGCTTACCACACCATCCAGATGGAGCCACCAAGCAACCCTGCTAAGACCACAGCGGTAAGAATACCCGCACCGGCTTTGTCTCCGCCTGTGATGGTGAGCTCATTTTGATTCAACGTCACTAGTTTAGTGCTACCAGCATTAACATTACCTACTGAACTGCCACCGGTGTTGTTCTTATACGGCGCTGGAAGTTGACTGACCAACAAGTTCTGCATCACTTCCAAGGCACACATCTGTTCTCCCAAACCATACTTTCCATCCCATCCAGGAAATGTCCAATCGAGACCACAGGTGTGACCATCACTGCCACCGGAACACGACTGAGCAGCACCCACGGCAGATTTAGTGAGCAAGCCCATAATATCTTCATGGGTAGATGGAATCAACACAGCAGTCAACCCCAAACATCTGGAGAAAATGGACTTGAAAGAACGTTGATCGTTATCACACATACCCGCTGCCTGACAGTACTGTTCATACATGATCGAATTGGAACTGTTGAAGAATAAGGATGTAGCCGACAGCAATAAGTCATGAGCACGTTCCATCCAAACCTCATTCTCGGTGTAGTTGTACATGTAAGCACAACCAGCCATATAGACCCCATAATTGTAACTCCATTCAATCTTGGTAAATTCTGTGCAATTTTCTTCGATGTTGGCACCATCCCAGATTTGCCACACAGAAGTCGAGTTATGGATGAAACCAATCTCGTTGGACCAGTCCCACACGATTTCCGCGGTATCCCCGTAGGTTGCATTATCCGTGTATCGAGCCAAACGCGCCGCCATCAAGAACAAGCCACCATTAGAAATGGAATTTTTGTAGTTGTAGCCGGAGTTGTAAGAGAAAATCTGCCATCTTAACCCACCATTACAGTGTTCCGGGTCCCATCTGCTCCACAT
>NW_017566848.1:232891-234169 GCF_001661335.1 Babjeviella inositovora NRRL Y-12698 | reverse complement strand
ATCGCACCAACCCAGAAACCTTGGTTGAAATCCTTAGTACTGCCAATCCAAATATCAAGGCCATTGAGCTATCCCTAACTGGCCAGATCGATATATTGATAAAAAATGCGGGAGTGCAATACCGTTCGTCATTTAACAACTTTCCAGAGGACGAATGGAACAAGGTTCATGACGTGAACTTTCATGTTCCTACTTTATTGACCTGTGAGATATAATATAAGGCCTGTGGTATATCTAGCAGGTAGTAGATACTGTTAGCTATTATTCTTTGCAAACCTAGTCACTGAAAATAATATTGATATTTTAAAAATAAACGATGTGGTAAAATATAAGGAGTAAAGAGAAATTCGCTGTCAGAATGTGGTTGTAGAACTCATATGCTTATAAAACCATCCAAATAGTGCCACCAAGCAACCCTGCCAAGACCACAGCGGTAAGGATGCCCGCACCGGCTTTGTCTCCGCCTGTGATGGTGAGCTCATTTTGATTCAACGTCGCCAGTTTAGTGCTACCGGCATTAACATTACCTACTGAACTGCCGCCGGTGTTGTTTTTGTATGGGGGTGGAAGTTGACTGACTAACAAGTTCTGCATCACTTCTAAGGCACACATCTGTTCTCCCAAACCGTACTTTCCGTCCCATCCGGGAAATGTCCAATCAGTTCCACAGGTGTGTCCATCACTACCACCAGAACACGACTGAGCAGCACCCACGGCGGATGCGGTGAGCAAGCCCATAATATTTTCATGGGTAGATGGAATCAACACAGCAGTCTGCCCCAAACATCTGGAGAAAAAGGACTTGAAAGAACGTTGATCGTTATTACACATACCCGCTGCCTGACAGTACTGTTCGTACATGATAGAATGGTTGAAGAACAAGGATGTAGCAGACAGCAATAAGTCTGTGGCACGTTTCTCCCAAATATCATTCTCAGTGTAGTTGTACATGTAAGCACAACCAGCCAAATAGACCCCATAATTGTAACTCCATTCAATCTTGGTAAAGTCCGTGCAATTTTCTTCGATGTTGGCACCATCCCAGATTTGCCACACAGAAGTCGAGTTATTGATGAAACCAATATCGGTGACCCACTCCCATACGGTTTCCGCAGTGTCCCCGTAGGTTGCATTATCCGTGTATCGGGCCAAACGCGCCGCCATCAAGAACAAGCCACCATTGGAAATGGAATTTTTGTAGTTGTAGCCGGAGTTGTAAGAGAAAATCTGCCATCTTAACCCACCATTACAGTGTTCCGGGTCCCATCTGCTCCACAT